>NC_056736.1:451908036-452050536 GCF_019279795.1 Protopterus annectens
GTGGAATGCAAACGGTTTAAAAGTTTCAGGCAATCCTTTCAGAATCATTGCAATTAGTAATCCATCACTGAGCTTCTCTCCAGCATTGCTAAACACCATAATGGCTGTTTCAGCCCGAATAATATAGTCTGTGATACTTTCACTGGCAGCCTTCTGGAGGCTTGTTAATTCAGTGTATAGACTAATTACCCTTGGCTTCCCTTTTCCAGCATAGTGGTTTCTCAGGATCTGAAGCACTTCTCTACCGTCGTCTGCAGCTTCTCTCATGATGAGGGACAAACCTTTGTCGTCTAAGAACTGTATTAGTTCTGCATAGGCCTCCTCATTTTTCTCATCTCCTTCCTCCTCATTTTCGTCATCCTCTGCGTCCTGCTGCAAATTTCGTAGAATGGCATCTTTCAGCCCTAGCAAGCGCAGGTATCCTAAAAACTCTGTCTCCCACAACTCGTAATTCTTTTCATCTCCGTCAAAACATAGTCTATGCCATCGGCTTCCTACTTCCCTCCTGAGCCCATAACCTGTTGGCACTGACATCTTAAGGGCAGGAAAGGTGGGTTAAACATACATTTACAGAGGAAAAATAAACACATGTGAAGGCAATCAATCTGGTTAAAAACGGAAGTGGGAAACAACCCTCGCTTCCTCCTTGTATTGTAAAGTACATGATCACATGACCTCTCTTGGCCTCTCTACACCAACAATGTCAGTGTAAGAGCACACATACAATCATTCACTCTCTTTTATTATTATAAGCCAACAATTGGTCTGCACCCCATTCAGTTTGGTTTTATACAGGACAGGTCCTGTTTCCTAAATCTAGTAATCTTCATAATGTTACAAAGGCCGTGGATAGTGGTCACTCTGTCCATGCTGCTTATATTAACTTAACCAAGGCTTTTGACACTATCCCCATGCTGGCATTATTGAAAAGTTAGACAAACTTAAAATAAACTCTCACATATTCAAAGATCCCAGGTTGTGAAAATTCCTGGCACCCTCCCTGAACAAAAAATTATAAATAGTATCAGTGCTGGGCTCTCTCCTGTTTATCATTTATTTTCCAGACATCAAAGCAAATATCCCTGAAGTGTGGTAGACCACATATGCTGATGATATAGCAGACAAAATGGCAAAATCCGGCTAACAGCCAAGGGAATTCTTTCCCTGTGTTAAATCATCTGTTTGCGGATTTTGCTTTCGATATTACCAGTTCGATGTTTAGGTGTTCGATAACCTAAACATTCAATCTGGTAATACAGACCCATATTAAGGTAACCTTGTTGTGCAATGTTTGTCTTTGTGTAGTTGCAGTTCCATTTGTCACGCAGAAAGTAGAGTTAAGGACTCGTAACCTGGATCAGTATAGTTCATTCCTTAGTAGACTGGCAATTATTTCTGGATTCATGGAGGAAATAGAAGAACTTGTACCATTATAGTATTTTGTGTTTGCTGTTGTTACACTGTGTTGCTATATCCAGGTGAAAATATTAAGTAGTCAAGTAATTGGCAGGTACATTTGCAAGGTAGTTTAACTGCAAAGATAAAAAGAGATAAACGTTAGTGGCTCCAGAGTTCTAAGCATGCAGAATGTGATAAAGCCAGGCAGCAGTGATCTCAGTTGTGCATATCAGTTGTGAATTTTTCTGCTCTGATGTATGCTGCTTGTAGATGACAATGCAGCCCTAGGTCAACTGGTGCCCTAGGCAAAACAGCTCCACGGTTCCCCCCAACACATTACCTGATGCCCCCATCCTGGTCTACCTACACCAAATAAATACTGGAAAAGTGCCCCTGCTACACCGGCACCCTAGGCAGCCGCCTAGTTGGCCTATGCCTAAGGCCAGCCAGAATGAATATAATTACAACTGTTGGTTAGAAGGATGCAAAGATATGAGAGTAAGGAACATAGTGTGAGCTGTCTTAATTCATGAATGGGACAAGCAAGGGGTTTTACTTATAAAAGTATGTCTGTGATTTCCGACTTTGACCAAAATGTCATTATCCCATGACAGATGGCCTTCATTTATTTACTTACTTATGTATTCAAGCTATGAAATAGTTCCAAATGTAGTTCTGTGTAAGGAAAAAAATGAACAAAAAGTCTCTGCAGCGGGTTTATAAATAACCTTTAAAATTGTATTCCTTAAGACATCTTTAGTAGTAATAAAATGCTTAAAATAGTTGTAGAAGAAGCTGTACATTTTTTAAAATTTTAGAACTTGTAGAAAACACCAAAGGGCAATAAATGTAACTAAGTTGTCAGATAACAAACATATAACACAGTAATGCTTTAGTACTTGGATTATTTAGTTTTATTTTGTCATGCGTGCAATAAGACATGAGACAAAAACATGTCTCGTCAGGGGCAATCCAAACCATTGTTGTGTAGTAAATAAAGTCATTAATCCGACCAAAAAACTGTAATCAGAAGAGACTAGAAAAAATAAATAATTCTAGATTCACATGATATGTCAGTATCCCCATATCTGCTAGATGGTAAGGTACAGTTGAAGGAATTAAAGCTTTGTACTTCATTATTATAAGTTATTTCAGACAAAAGAATGTGTGTGTGGTTGGGGGGGGGGGGTGTTGCATAAATGTGGTTATATTTCTGTGTCCTTGTGTGTGTGTGTGTGTGTGTGTGTGTGTGTGTGTGTGCATGTGTGCGTGTGTGCGTGTGTCTGCGCGAACGCGTGAGTAGTGGCAGAAGCATACTATTTTAAATTACATCAGCATTTATGTACAAAACCTGCAATTTAATAGATTAGTGTACCTCCATCCGTGGAGAAGGCTTTAATGAAATGTTACTTGCGCTTCTCTAAAGCAGTAGCACTGAAGTAACAAAGATTATGTCAACCCAAAGATGAAATATCAGAATCTAAGCTGCAGTTAACATAATTTAATGTTAGAGTGCCAAAATAATATGTACTTACATTACTCGAGTTTACATCCTAAGAAGACAAAATGGAATATTGTTAAAGGCCAGATCAATAGAATTAGTAGTCTAACAAACGATGAAGACATTTTTTATAAAGAAGCAAATAGTTTTTGTAAAAAGATGAGTAACAGAGGATATCCTGAACATATGTTAAATAAAATTATGAATGAAGAAGTTCTTAAAAGAAACTGTGATGATAGATGAAGCCCATACAGAACATATTATGGACTTCATGACAGCTTTAGCAGTACAAAATAGCATTGATTCTTATGAGATCAAGAACATCATTAGAAATAATTGGGCCATCTTCAAAGATAATAAGGATCTCCTACAGAAACTAGGAGATGAACCCAGATTTGTGCAGAAGAGAGCTAAGAATTTTAAAGATTTTTTTCAAACCAAGTTAAATAAATGTAAGGTAATGGAAGAAAGAAAAGGCATGTTTAAATGTTTCAATTGTAATTATTGTCAATTTTTATACACAGAAAATAATGAAATATTATTAGGAAAAACTATAGTTAAGGTTCCGGTACAAATTTACTTGTAAGTCCAAAAATGTAGTTTATTTATTAGTATGTTTAGAATGCATGTGCTTCTATATTGGTAGAACAAGTAGATAATTATATAGAAGGATATATGAGCATCACTATGCAATAGGTACAGGGGATGCAAAAAATGCAATGGCTAAACATTATATAGATAGCAAATGCAAAAATAATTTTAAATGCTTAGTTATTGATGCAATTCATCCCAAACTTATAAACATTAACATTGAAAAAGAGTTGGGTTGGCTTGAATACTGCTGGCAAGTCAGATTAAATGCATGTTTTTACCCTGGACTAAACAATAGAGAAAAATTCATTATGTATCTAAAAAGGAAGGGGCTTAAGCATTAGCTTTAGCATTCTTGTCTTTTTAATTAACTAATTCCAATTTATGGGTTAATTATGTTTCAATTGATGTTTTAATTGATTTTAGAATGATATACAAGTGTATTGCTTTTGCTTCACCACCAGTCTGAAGAAATCTCCGATGTTAGGAGATGAAAGCGCTCACTTGTGGTGGAATTTTGGAGTGATTCGTGTCTGGAATAAATCCTGGTTTTACCTTTGTGCTGTGTCTGTCAACGCTTTTTACTTTTGGAGTTTGTTTTGCGATTTAGCATTCTTTTTGGCTGCTTTTTTGGAGTTTGTTTTGCGATTTAGCTTTCTTTTTGGCTGCTTTTGTGGATTTGAACATAATTTAATGACCAGAATGTTCCATCATTTTACACTGGGCTGTCTAAAAAGATTCACAGATGTATGGTTCTTCAGAATGGTGAAAAAATGCACTTTTTCAAAACATAATCAGTTTATTTAAGCACATTCTACACATGGGTATTCTTATAATGTGCTTAAAATTAAAAATACATAATGATGCATGGAATAGTCATCCTTACTTGTACGAGAACTGTAATTTTAGAAGTTTTTTAAAGGGTTTACAATTTTTTCTACAAAGAAAATCAGCTTTCACTGCAATGGCATATCTGCAGATATTTAAGCAGTTAATTATGCTAAAGTTAAAATAACTTGCAATTCTTTCTTATGATTTGATTTCTAATTATAAGTTTATACAAATAAAGAATTTGCATGAAATAAAGAGAGAAAAAGAAAATCTTTAGACAATGCTGTGACAAAGATTGGTTTGCAGTCTTATCAGTAAAACAAATTTTGGAATTAAGATAAACCTACAAGAGAATTAGTGAGAGAACAACTTCATTTCATTTTCATATCAAGTAATGTTTTGAATGATTTATATTAACACAAAACATGCTGTTATACAAAATGTTGTGTTTAGAACTTTAAATATATTTTCAGTATGAAATGGATCCTTTTATATGCTTTCGCCACTTACGTAAATTAAGTATGGGCTTATGTAAAACTATAATTTATACTTATATTGCTGACGTAACTGACACATGTGCAATATTTTCAACAACCTTATGAAAAACAAGTGGAGTAAAAGAAGACATTTTTTCTTTCCTTTTTTATTAGAATGGAGATACACCCCTCATACCTTCTACTACTTAAAATAATCAAATTTCTTCTCCTGAAGTAGAAAAAAATTTATTAAACACACACACACAAAACACACATATATATATATATATATATATATATATATATATATATATATATATATATATTGCCTCAGAGACACAAGGCACAGGATTTGATTCTTACCTTTGTTCACTGGTTTGTTATCGGCTAGGCATGACATATTCTGCAGACTGATAGACTGACTGTCTAGTATTTACTAATATATATATATATATATATATATATATATATATATATATACACACACACACACACACACACACACACACACACACACACACACACACACACACACATATATATATATAGAGAGAGAGAGAGAGAGAGAGCAAGAAAGCTGGGAGTCATTAAGGAAGTAAATTTTCTTTAAAGTAGACATCTGTTTTGTCAACATATTTTGGTTGACAAAATAGATATCAGTTAAGCAGCCCCTGCAGGTGTGGCAACTGCATGGCTCCAAAAAGACCTAATAGCAATACAAAACAGAAGGAAGCCAGCAGACTGTAGCATTCAGTGTTTATTCCAAACTAGCTCAAAAGCATAATATAAAATAAAAAAAGAGACAAAACAGACAGGTTTCGACTGTAAAATTTACATAGCCTTTGTCAGTGCAGTCAAAAACAAAATAGATAGCTAACATATGTGCAGGATCACTACATTGGCAGAGATGGGGAATGTGCCCTTTCCTCAGTGTGAATTAAAAGCTGACAGTCAAATCACAAAAGAGATACAAGTGAATTATACTGAATCTACAATAAATGATGGAGACACAAAAATAAGACAGGATACACACTACTCCAAAAGAGAGAGAAAACCACCTGCATACTTGAAGGACTATGAGTATAAAGTTGAAAATGACGATTATGTGATAGTTAATGTTGACTATTGTTACCGACTAATATGTAACACACCACGGAGCTTTAAAGAGGCCATGACTTCATCTAACTCGGAGAAGTGGGTCAAAGCTATGATGGAGGAACTTAAGTCTTTAAAGGAAAACAACACATTCACACTCACCACACTGCCAGAAGATAAAAATGCAGTGGGGGGTAGATGGATTTTCACTGTAAAAGACAATGCAGATAATACTGAGACTTGCAAAGCCAGATATGTGGCTAAAGACTATAGTCAAGTTGCTGGTATAGACTACAATTAAACATTTGCACCAACTGCAAGTATGACATCTGTATGAAGTCTAATGCAGATGGCAGCTCAGTATGACTTAGAGTTGCACCAGATGGATGTACAAACGGCCTATTTACATTCTCCTATAGACTGTGAGGTGTATATGGAGCAACCTGAAGGTTTTGAAAAGAAATCAAATAATGATGAAAAATTGGTTTGTAAACTGAATAAGTCATTGTACGGATTGAAACAATCAGGATGTAACTGGCACAGAATGTTGCACGATTATCTTTGTGAAAATGGTTTTGTCCAAAACCTGGCAGACCACTGTGTTTACATTAGACTGGCTGGAAATGAGAAAACGGTCCTAATTATATGGGTTGATGATCTCATTATTGCAGCTAGTGACAATGAATCACTGAATGATGTAACAGAAATGCTCAAAGCTAAATTTAAAATAAAAGATCTGGGAAAGCGAAGACATTTTCTAGGCATTGACTTTACCCAAAACAGTGGTGAAGTAAAGATGAATCAAAAGAGGTACATCACAAAAATTCTTGAGAAATTTGGTATGTCTAATTGTAAAGTAAGAAGTACTCCTTCTGATCAAAAACCAAACTTTGAATGTGACAGTGAATCTACCGACCCAAGAAAATATCCTGAGCTTGTGGGTGGTTTGATATATGTTATGACATGCACAAGACCCGATCTTAGCTGGATTGTAAGAAAACTTTCACAATATTTGTCACAGCCGAGTGAATCTCATTTAACAATAGCCAAACATACTAAGGTACTTAAAGGGTACATTGGACAGAGAGCTGTGTTACAAGAAAAGTGAAGAGAAACTTCAGCTTGTAGCATACAGTGGTGCAGATTGGGCAACAGATCAAAATGATAGGCATAGTACTACAGGTTATTGTTTTAGCCTTAACAGAGACGGGCCTATTATTTCATGGAAATCAAAGAAATAACAAACTGTGCTTTTATCTACATGTGAGGCAGAGTACATGGACTGGCAGCAACAACACAGGATAGTTTATACCTTGTGCAGTTGCTGAGTGGAATGGATGGAGAGTGAAAATGTGTGCCAGTAACAATATTTGAGGACAATCAAGTAGCAATCGCTTTGTCAAAGAATCCAGTAAGCCGTCAGAGATGTAAACATGTTGACATTAAGTATCATTTTGTTAGATCAGCACTTAATGATGACAAAATAAGCATTGAATATTGCCCAACAACAGACATGGTTGGAAATATCTTTACTAAACCTGCTATGAAATTGAAGATTGAAAGGTTCATCTATTATGTATTTGGAATGTAAAGGAAAGAAAAAATTATTCAAAATATGTTCTTAAAATGTGTTTGTATACAACGTAAGAGCAAGTGGGGGTGTTGGCTTATAATAGTAAAACAGAGTGAATGATTGTATGTGTGCTCTTACACTGACGTCGTTAGTGTAGAGAGGTCAAGAGAGGTCATGTGATCATGTACTTTACAATAAATGGAGGAAACGAGGGTTGTTCCCCTCTTCCGTTTTTAACCAGATTGATTGCCTTCACGTGTGTTTATTTTTCCTCCATAAATGTATGTTTAACCTGGCTTTCCTGCCCTTAAGATGTCAGTACCAACACCAGTTAAGTTGTCTATGTTTGCTATGGTACATTCCATGGCTTTGCACATAAGGCTGATGAGACTGCTGGTAGGCCAATAATTACCTGAATCTGTACAGGGGGTCACCCTTGTGAAAAGGAGTCAGAGTGGCTGTTCTCCAGGCATAACAAAAACAAAACTGCTGCTTGGCTAAGGATGAACAGCTTAAGCATATGCTCAGATAGTGCATAGTTGGCAATGATGAAAATGTAGCCTGGTATGTTATCTGGTCTCATAGAAACATTATTTTTAGCCTTTGACAGGGATTCTGTAACTTGTTCCAAAATGATTATAGGGCAAACTAAATTTTCTGGGGTAGCAGGTGCTACAACATGGATAGGTTGGGAAAGTTAACACTACATTTTTCTGCAAGTACATTGGCTATAGCCTTGGTATTGGAATGTGTGATACTGTTATGTATGAGCTCAGTGTATTTTTGAACATTATTCCTAAATTTCCTGACGTAGCCAAAGAAAGAGTTGTAGTTTCCTTTGGTATTAGTACTGAGCTTAAGTTTTTACTCTGTTTGTACATTTTCTAATAATGCTTTTAAGTTTCTTGCTGACATGTTTCAGTGTGGTCTAGCACACTTGCCATTGGTGCTGGAAATTCTGAAGGTTGTGGATTCTCTTCCCATCCTAGGTGATTTTATTCATTATTCTTTACTGAGTAGTAGCACTGTTATGTCGAAATTTAGGTTTGAATTTTCTATTTAGGGATGTCCTGCATAGGAAACTCTCCCTGAAATGAAACTATAGGGGCAGCAATATGCAAATGTATGATGCTTGCTAGAAATGAGCTAACGTGAGAGGGCTGCCTTCATGCAGTGGTATAGCATCAGTTTTGTAGTAGGAGAAGCTGAAATATAAATGTGTGTACGTGTGTGTGTGTGTGTGTGTGTGTGTGTGTGTGTGTGTGTGTGTGTGTGTGTGTGTGTGTGCGCGCGCGTGTGTGAGACCAATTGATCAATGTGCCTTACACAATGCTAGTAATTTATATGGTGTAAAGACATTGTGTTTTCTGTTTGGCTGTGTTTGAGATCGGCCTGTTACTGCCAGTACATCCATCATGGCTTTAAATAACAAAAGCCCCTGATTAATGCTGAAATACATATTAAATTAAAAAAGAAAAGAAAAAAAAGAAAAGATTCAAATTATTTTGTTTTTAGGTATTGTGGCTTTGTCTTTGCTTAACTGTAAGGCAACCAATGGTATATGACTTAAATTGTCACCATTTGTGGGTATCATGTATGTACCATAAGCCATAAACCATAATAAACCATATTACATGCTGAATACTAGAAAAGCCCAAATAGCAGCTTACGTTTTTTCATTTATTTATAGAAGCAACACATGACCAGAGCAAGCCAGTAATCCTTTGCTGTAGTGATGTCTCACTCAGACAAGTCAGCTGCTGATTTACAAGAATGCAGACATGCTTCTGTTTATCATCGCCTTATACTCACATTATATCAGCAGGTAAAAGGTAAAACAAGCTACCAAGCAACAACAAATTTTTAACTTGACAAAGCACTGGTGACACTAGTGTATTACAAAACATTCAGTGCTAGCCAAATGTTTAACCATGACTTCATCCATGAAGCCAAGCAGAATTATAGGACGGTATTCATAGTCCAGCTTTTCACATTTTTTTGTAGCAGTATCTGTGAAGAGTGGTGCTACATGGTTATGCAAATCATATCTTTCAGGATAACTATGAAAATGCGGAGGTGTTTTGTCAACCATGCCTTCCTATAGTAATAGCCTAACATGCTTAAGGCATAAGCGATAGGGGGACAACTAATAAGCAGATAAGGGGCATTACATGTCTGTGTATCAGGAGGATTCATAGAGGTTAATCTAAAAGGACCTCATTTGCATACTAAACTTGTAAATGGCTGTAAATTTATGCCGGTAAGCAGCAATTTACCACAAGAATATGGAGTTGTGAGGAGAAGGGAAAAAATTAATATGTTATTGTCATTCATTTTGAAAGGCGGTACAATTATTGTGCTTTTGCATACAAAGACAAACTACTAAATGGGTCATTGGGAGAAATGTTTTATTTTGTTGTCAATGAAGTGCTTGAGCAGACATGGGCAGACTACTGAAGGGATCATTGAGGGAAATATTTTATTTTGGTGCTTATGCGTACTTGGGCACACTGCTGAAGGGACTGGTGGAGAAATGCTTCACTTTGGTGCTTGTGTATACTTTGACACATTACTGAAGGAATTACTGGAGGAAATGCTTCATTTTGTTGCTTGTGCATACTTAGACATACTACTGAAGGGGTCGCTGGGGGTGATACTTCATTTTGGTGTTTGAACATACTTAGTGAAACTACTAAAGGGATCACATGGGAAAAAGTATTGTTCCAAATTTCCATGTTCCACTCACATACATATGTTATACTAAATGGCAGTACTTGGCTTGTAAGCATTCCAACTAAACTACATGGAGGTTCCCTTTAGGAGTAGTCCTTTATTTCAAGAATGACATTTCGAGGTGTGTGTGTGTGTGTGTGTGTGTGTGTGTGTGTGTGTGTGTGTGTGTGTGTGTGTGTGTGTGTATCAGTGGCAGCTGGTTACTTCAAATCAAAGGGTGACTGCATGAGACAGTTGAATGGGTGTGGCCAACAGGAAGGGGCGAAGCTATGCTCAAAATCACACAAACTGGGACTTTAATTAAATATGCTGCCTGGGTGCCAAACCGTCATTATGAGAGTCCAATCAAGACAAAATGAAGTGTAGAAGGAAAAAAATATGCCAATGCATTGGCTACATGACAGCTTACTAAATATCTAGATGGAAACAAAAAGGTTGTGAGGCATGAACAAATAAATTACTTTTTAAATACATTACTGGAATGCCAGTCAAAATCAAGTATAAAAAAACAAGCAGCACTCAAATATAACCACTTTTCCTTGCACTGCAGTTCTAATTATAATTTAGATTCAGTTTTATAAAAGTACCAAGTAACATGCTGAAAGTAGCAATCTCTGTGATACCCCGACTTGTAAAAATGTTTCTTATCTAAAACCATCTGCTGCCTGACAGCAACTATCTACTTGTTTCATGGGGAAAACATGATCAAAGTAAAACATCAACAGCAAACAAGAAACAAGCTCAAGATAAATTGCTTAAAGGATTACTGCACAGGTTATGGACCACACATGATAGATTGGCATTCTGTTTAGTTTACAGTTAAAGCCTGCAAAGATGACTGCAAGTCTCCAACAAATGTAATGAGCTTCTGAAAATACTCTAATCCTGTCCTTTATTACAAATACTGTCATATGCATTTCAATACCTAAGGCTTATACATTATCTAGTTATGCAAGTATTCTCTGCATGGCAACAACATAAAGGTTTTCAGTGTTGGTAATTCTTTAACAGTATGCTTATTAAAGCTTACTTGCATCTTACAATCTCAGACAAGCTTACCTAATGGTCATTAAAGTATTACTGCTTAAACAAAGAGCAACAGGCACTGCAACAACATGCATTTTCTGAATAATAAGGAGCATAAATCAACAGTATAAAAATATGACAGAAAACCAAAACATTCTGCAAAATCAAGGACAGATGAAAAGCCTCTGTAGTACTTGTGTCTACCTTGGATGGGGGGATACTCTTCACTCTTACACTGCATAACTACTCCTTGCCTTGCTTGGACACATCCAGAGTCATTACATGGGGGAGTGGGATTCAACAATATGTCACAATTTGAAATGTCTCTGGTGGATAGTGATGGCCCTGACACATTTGTCATACCTCTCAACCTCAGAGCAAGAAATCTGGACAAAGCAATAAACAGAAGTGGGACAAAGGCCCAAAAATAAGGACACTTTTTAAATATTGTTCTTATAAACTTAGAAAATTAATAGAATAGCAGGTCTTGCATTAGTATGAATTTTCTAAAGGGTATGAAATCTGAAACTCAAATGTCTGTCATTATTTTCTAACTTCAGTATTCAATGATTTGCCAATAATTTGCCTGAAAATCACAATTTTATGAAAAATGGACCAAAAATGTGATGCAGAATTACAAAATAGCCAGACAATACAGCTGGTAACCTGTCAAAGAAGGGTCACTTTTTAATATTAGTACTGTTAAGTTGAGCAGCTGACAAAATAAGAGAATCTACATGCATTTCTGAAATAAAAGTAATCTATAACTCTGATCATTACAATTATTTATTAATTGTAAACCCTCCATGTTTTCTTCCAAAATTGCCATTTTGAGGTGGGATTATTAGGGGGAGAGCAACATTTTGAGCCAAAATTGAGGACAGTTGAGAAGTTTGACAGGGGCACAGGAAAATAGTTATCTTGGGTGGTGAAAGCCAGGGAACCTTTTTGGCTAGGCTTATATAGGCCCCAGGGCTGATAGCCTAGTACCTACCTATGAACCTCTCAACCTCTTAACACAGGAAATCTGGACAAGGGCAAATATATTGGGGGAACACACAAACAGTACTAAAAATTGCTCTTGTATAAACTTAGACAGTTGATAGAATAACAGGTCTTGCTTTAGCATGCATTTTTCTGAAGGTATGAATTCCGAAACTCAATGCCTGTCATTATTTAGTGACTTCATTTCTAAATGATTTGCCAGAAAACCACAAATTTTATGAGGAGCAAACCAAAAATAAGAAGCAAAAATCTATTCATTCTGCAAAATCTGGATAGTTGAAAGGTATAGTTCAGCCGGGGCTGTCTTTGAATTTGCCTCCCTTAACCCTCACAAAATCATAGTTGAATGGGATCTCCCCCATGCAGCCATTCCAATGTCCCATTACTTGGCTATTTCACCCCATTTACCATAAACACTCTAATGTGCATACTGCTTTACTTCTATGATGATCTGGATTTCATTTAAAAGTTTTATTTTATATTTACAGCACAAACACTAATAGACATCTGCTAAACAGAGCAATGCAGTCTCACAATGAAAATAGACTTGGCGTTAAAACTTCTCTGCCCTTGAAACTCACATTCATTGAAACAGCATTGAAACCCACATTCAAAGAAAATACATCTGGCCAGTGGCAGATAAAGATTAACTTTGGGCTGTTTTCAACTCATTGGACCCTTGCACACAAAACAGACATGAGTTATTTGATGCACCTTCCTGATTGTATTAAATTATATTGTATAATACAGTACAGTTGTTAGAGGGCATTTTAAATTTATTGTTTTGAACATTGTTACAGTAAAAAATGAAACAAAATGCATGCACCAATAATGACAAAACTGCCCAATTCTGAACATTTCCATCATAAAAGTCTACTCAAACACCTACAATCCACCAGTATCAGTAGATATGCACAATCTCTGCAGAAGTAAAAGTCATCTAAAGAGATTTGTAACTAATGAAGAGGTCGCTGCTAGCAAGCAACTTTAAATTTCATTGTTTCATCTACAAATAAAGTGCCTGTTCCCCCTGAGGAATAAATTGCCTATGTTTACATTTAAAAATGATAAGCTAGTAATTTTGCAGTAGGGACTGGATGGCAAAATGATAACAGGTTCATAGTTACTAGGTATCTCTGCCAAATAGGACATTCTCAGGACTGTACCAACCACCCCTTTTAAAAGTACAACACAGTACAGTAATGCATCTACATACTGTTGGAGTAGAACCCACAGCCTTCTGCATCAAAAGCAAGTACACTACCTGTTGTGCTATTAACAATGCAATCAGACTCAGCATAAGCAGCACTAAACTTTTCTTCTCCTGAAGCTCTCAGTTCCTTGTAAAATCCATTTGACACTCAACTGTATCTCTCAACTTTGCAGCACAATAAATCTGGAAAAAGCCAAAATGTATTGGGTGGGGACAAAAGCCCAAATAACAGGGACACATTTTAAACATTGCTTGTATAATCTTGGAAAGTTGCTAGAATAAAATGCATTTCACTGCCAAGTCTTGAACCCAAGACCTTGTACACTACAGTCAGTGCAGCAAACCACTATGCCAAATCAGCTGTTTCTTGAAAGGCAGGAGAACTGAAACTTAAATGGCTATCATTTAGTGAATTCAGTTCTCACCATACCTCTCAACCTCTTAGCACAAAACACCTGGACAAAGCCAGTAATGGGGAATATAGCCCCCAAACATATTCAGTGAATTCAGTTCTCACCATA
Organism: Protopterus annectens; assembly: GCF_019279795.1. Lineage (NCBI taxonomy): Eukaryota > Metazoa > Chordata > Ceratodontiformes > Protopteridae > Protopterus > Protopterus annectens. The sequence continues at coordinate 451,922,000 of NC_056736.1, forward strand.
GCTCTCAACCTGTTAGCACAAAAAACCTGGGTAAAGCCAATAATGGGGGAAATACAGCCCCATAAATAGGGAAAATTTCAAATATTGATCTTATAAACTTAGAACATTGCTAGAATAAAAGGTTTTGTGTTACCATGTACTTTCTGAAGAATATGAAGTCTGAAATTCAAATGTCGATCATTATTTACTGAATTTAAAATCCAGAAAACCACAGATTTTATGAAGAAACAAAAATATGAGGCAAAAATCTGAATCATTTTCACAAGTGGTGGTGGGTAGGGAATTCAGGCTCTTGCTACCTACATCCAAGGTACAGGGTTTGAGCCTGAGTTATTGTCTCTAGCCACCAGGTATATTTAACTGGAGCATTACACATGCACACACACACACACACACACACACACACACACACACACACACACATACACACACACACACATACACACACACACAAAACTACCTGAGTTTGGAGTCTATATGTTACTGCTTCATCTGAAATGCAACTTCAAAGTCACAGCTCCATTGAAATGCACAAGTCCCAGCCAGTCCTGCCTCAAGCTGCATTGAAATTCAATTCACGTTGCAGTCCCGTGAGAGCAGTTATAGCTATCCAGCCTGCAGATGTTGCAGTCCAATCCCCTTCCAGTCTGTGCAGTTGTAACCACATAGACTTCTGGGACATCTGTAGTTTGATGCCTTCTTTCCTAATCTGGACTGCTGTTTAACCAGTCCAGATTTCTGCACGCATGCGTGGAGTTCGGAATGCCAAGCATGCATGCGCGGAGTTCTGGGACTCGCTAATTGCTTTTTAGTTTGTTTTTCTTTTTACAGCTGGGGGGCTGCAGTCCTGCAGTCCACTAGCATGAGCCACCACTGGTGTGTGTGTGTGTGTGTGTGTGTGTGTGTGTGTGTGTGTGTGTGTGTGTGTGTGTGTGTGTGTGTGTGTGTGGAGTAAAGTGTTAGGTTGCTTATGTTATTTCCACAGCTAGAGTATACACTAGTGTTCCTTGCCCTGGACTTCTGGCAGTAAGCAACATTCTGCAAGCATGCGCAATAAAAGAAAATGCAGATCCTCTGACAGATGCTGTACGAATCAATGTTACCTGGCTGGCTTGCTTCACCTTACCTAAGCAAAGACAATATATGCTTTCTTTGAAAGAAAGCATGTATATTATCTTTGTTTAGCAACGTCTTTTGAAAAAAAATGTTAAATGAGCAAGACTCCTTTCCTTTAGAGCAGAGAATGGTCAGTGTCCCAGTGTTCCCCCATGCTATGCCACTGCTTCATTTGTCTTAAATATTCACGTCTCTCACAGGCTAAGGCAATCAGTCTGGCCACAGATTGGGGAAGAGCAGACTGCTGTGTCATGTTGCCAGAGATCGGAGGAGATGTGCAGGTTGTAGTACTAAGAGGTCAAGGGAAGAATACTACATAAGCTCCTGAAGATTTATGAATGAAGTATTTAAGGTGATACTCTGAAGCTTGGCTAGATGGTGGCTAGTGTAACAGTACTTAATGTAGGATTAAGTTTGTCAAAAATGATAAGAGTAATGTTTCACCTGTTGGCTAGTACCTGGCTACTAGTAGTGCTGGTCTCATGTAGCTACACTAAGCTAGGAATCAATGCCCCTTTGCTTCTCCTCTCATCAGTAGCAAAACAGTAGCACTAATCCCAAGCTTTTTCCAGAGAAGCAGGTGACAGACTTTTTGGTGACCAACAGTCTCATTCTAAATGTTGTATCGGTCTGTAGGTTTGTTGTAGCCCTCCCTGGTAGACTCCCTGGATGGCATGTACAGCAACTCAGTGCAAGAGTGCAAGAGCGCTAAGCTGTGGAATTATCCAAAACCAGATCAGTCAAGGAAATCCCATACATACTGCCTAATCAGAGAGAGTCAGGGATCAATGTCCTTGTGCTCCTTCTCTCAACAAGAACAAAGCAGTAGCACTAAGCCCAAACTGATTTATCAAAGAATTGTGATGCTGTCAACCATTAACTCATTCTGCATAGACTACAAAAAATTGGCTATCATGAAGTATTATCAAATGATTTTGTAGCTATCTTGAAGCAGAACTGTCAATTAGGTAGGAAGATTCAGTCTCCCTATTACTTTATTATTAGGTATTCCAAAGAGCTGTGTGAATCGGCTTCTTTTCTACATGGTTTGCGTTAACATACAGAAGAATAAGAATGCTGGGATATAAGAATAATAAAGTACGCAGATAATACAAACCCATTCTAGTCCTTCTTCCACTGATGTAGCCAAAATGCAATAAAACAGCTTTGATACTATGCAGATACGGCACATATAAACAAAATCATGTTTACAACAGCTGTCTTAAAGAGCTTTGTTTTAAAAAGGTTTTTGTTTTAAAAAAGTTTTAAAAGATACCATAAAATGATTATGCAAATGTTAAACAATTGAATGGTTCTGCTGTCACCTGCAGCTTATGGAAAGTTTAGAAAAAGGTTTGCTTTTGTTGTACTTAGCCTTCTTGTAGAATGTAAGTGCACACATTATATGAATTATAAACATGATAAGATAGTGCAGACAGATACCAAGCTGAAGTCGTAGCAGCAGTAGTATCTTCAGACCTGGCCCCTTAGCTTGTTTAGGAGAACTATGGCCAACAATTATGCTCAGAAAGCAAGCTTATATGCCTTTCAATCAGCCCACCAAACTTCGTTTGCAGGTGCATCTCTGGCATCACCTGAGCACTCCATAACTCTTGTTAAACTAGCCCTCCATCAAATCACATATTCTCAGGTACCCACTGATAAACAAAAAGCTCTTACAAAATTAAACAGTGGTGAGTCAATCAATAAACAACCTAAATGACCAAAACCCTGAAAACACCTACAATTCAAATAATTAAATTCCTGCTTTAATGTATATTTTCTGTATATATATATTACTGTAATCAAACCAACTAGATTCCTGCTTTTATGGATATATTACTGTAATTACTCTGCGTAACACTGTTTCTACTTCTGTACCAATTACTGTTTATATTTTTTCTGTATCTATGTTCTTGTTGGTATTTTTCTCCCTGAGCCTCCACTGAAAATTGGTGGACTTTTCCAGTAAACAAATGCAATAAAATAAACAAAAATAAAATAAGTGGTGTAATGGTCAAGTGTGCGGATATTATCACACTTCAAATAATCTACATGCTTGCTGAATATCAAGAAAATAATATCTGCATGCTGGTGAGTCAGGCATGCATAACTATTGACTGTCATACTTCAGTTATCAAAATGCTTACAATTTTTAAAATGTTAGATTGGGTTAGAGTTGTTTATTCCTTGATAATGTCAGATCATGCAAGTGAAGTCTGGTTGAGCAATAACATGGTGTTTTTCTTCTTATATCAAATTGTACAATTCCGTAACTAACTTTACTCAGAGTTTTGATGTGCAGGTACCATTATATTTGTTTTGGAAGTAAAGGCTAATGATAATAAGGATATATATATATATATATACACACACACACACACACACACACACACACACACACACACACACACACACACACACACACACACACACACACACACACACACTCACACACACACACACACTATTTCATTTGCACTTAATATAGACGCTGTAGTTCACTCTTAAAAAATGATGCTAGGAGCTAGTCTGTAATGAAACCAGAATTCCTAGACCATGTTTGCTATACATATCAGGCCATCACTTTAATCACTATAAACATTCCAAAAAAATTGTGAGAAATATTTCTGTATTAATTGCAGACATTTGGAATACTAAATCATGAGGTGAAAAACAAAAGACAATGCCAAAAAACTGGATATAAACACTGCCAGTGAAACGGATTTACTATGATTAATTGCATCTTGCTTAGCAGAGATATGAATTACTGTAACTAAAACATTTTTCATTAATCAAAATGTAATCAAGTATCCAAAACTTCACTGCAAATACACACAATCATTTCTATGGGGGAGCAAGCCATCCTGTTGTGGAGGCTCTGCCCTCATACTATCAATCTCGCTATACAATAAATTTGAGGTTGCACAAACTCAGAGAAAAGGAAAATTGTATAAAAGAAACATATACCAATAACCCACAACTGGGTTTGGGTATCACAGGGTTTACCCATCTTTGGAGTGATTTGATCATGAAGGCAAAACTGGAGGATGAAATGAAGCCAACCATGGGTAAATCCTGTGATTCCCACATCCAGGAATGTGTTATTATTTAAGAAAGAAACTGCTTACCTTTCTCAAATAATGCCTTTGTATAATGGCACTGTAGTGTTCTTCTGCATTCATATGAGACTTACAGTCCCACATTTGTAGAGCGCATAAGTGCTGTTCAGGAGAAGCAACGGAGAAAAGTGAATCTCCGTTGCTGTTTTTTTTTTCTGCCATTATAGGCTCGTAATGCAAGAAACATCGACAAAGACCAACATCAAGGGGGGAACAATGGTTCAAAAATAGGAGCAGATTTTATTGCTCTTACAAACTTAGAAAGTTGCTGGAATAGGAGTTCTTGTGTTAGCATACATTTTCTGAAGGATATGAAGCCTAAACCTCAAATATCTGTTATTATTTAATGACTTTAATCACAAGTAGCTTGCTAAAAAAACTATATTTTTATGAGGGAAATACCAAAATATTAGGCAAAAATCTGGATGTTCTCAAAAATCTGCATAGTTTAGAGGTATGAGAGTCTGCTGAGATTTTAGGAGGGACAGCACAGAAATACAAGGAAAGTCAGGTGCATTTATGTTTCTTCAGTTTGCAGGACATACCTAATTTTTCTTGTGTATTGCTCTGACCTCTATGCATATGCTAGTAGAAAGGTCTGTCTGCTTAATGGTACTTCAGTGGCCAGAATTTTTTCTATTGGTATATGCTTGATTGCAACAGGCACACTGATTGGTCTATCCAATCGGCATCCACATTTTTTGAATGGCAACGAGAAGTTATTGTAGACTTTCCTTTTTTTCATCTCCTGCAAATATCCACTACCAGAAAAAAAGCACAACATTTGTGCTAAATCAGATTTTGTAATGCATTATGAATAATCATGTGCCATTTAATCAAGATGTGATGTAGCAAAAATAAATGTATAAAACACATGGAGGTCAAAGGTTCAAAACAGCGAAAAATTGAATGTTGTAAAAAACACCAAACTCTGTCATTTTTGTTGCATGAGTCCCTAACAGACATCAAATGGTGGAAAGCACCCATACCCTGAATTTTATATCTACTAACTCATAGGTCACGTGAAGTCATGGAAAAAGGAGAAACTGAAAAAAAAAAAACTCGCCAAAACAGTGATATATTTGCAGTCTGTGACATTGCCAGAGCTGATGTATTGAAACAGATGATCTTCCTACTTTAACACTTAATATACAGGAAAGCAGTATAAGATAAACTGCGTGTGTCCCTATATTTTAATCTAGTAACATGCGCAACGCCTAAACAAGCGACAATCTTCTAGATGTTGTATGACATGATTGCAAGTCACATGATGACTGTAGTTTTTCCCACCGGAACACAACATTGCAATTCAGCATAAATTAAGTAAACACGCAGAAGAAATTGGTAAGGCTAGTGTTGCAATACAGAAATAGAACGCTATTATATTTCTATAGTGGGGAGGGCCAGAAACAAAAATTAAAACAATCTGGATTAAATGTATGTACAATGTGGTAATACAGTCAATTGTTACAGTTAATTTATTGCATCTTATTTTGGAAGTCTAGTCATAATATAAATTGAAAAAATACCAGCTTGCAGAAATTATAAGTAAATGTGAACATGCGACATTTCATCATGGTATAGTTAATTTATTGAGTCTTATTTCAAATGTCTAGTCATATTTTAAATTTAAAAACTCCAGTTTGCAGAAATTATAAATGTGAACATGCTACATCTCATCAAGTTTTGGAAATATAAAATAATATGAGCATATATGTGTGAGTGTGTGTGTGTGTGTGTGTGTGTGTGTGTGTGTGTGTGTACACACACACACACACACACACACACACACACACACACACATGCATATCATTCGACCAGTACAGTCAAAAGACATTGATAAATCATAAGAGAATACTGAACTGATCATGACGATCACTGAGTTCAAACTTGTTAGTGGTATTTTAACAATGAAATTTGATCAGATTTTTTATTTGTTGCTTGTATATAGCGCAGAAACACATTGCACAATGTGATCGAGTTGTTATTTTGGATATACTTCCTTCAGGTGAGTACATAGAGGTTTAGACATTATTAATGCACTGCTAGGAAGGAACTTTAAATATTTGCTTTAAAAGAGTATTGCATCATCTAGTAGTTATATATAAGCAATTATTTTTAATGTTTTAGATTTCTTATCATCTACACTGCATCAAATTCAGTAAACTGGCACTTTTTATTAACTTGCATGTGGAACAATATTTTAAAGTGAACAGTTTTAATGATCTTTAATTAGTTACATTCTTTTTTGCAGGTGTTCATTTGTAGTTAGATTTGAAAGTCTGATAGCTGCTTGTCTGCTTTGTGCTTTGATTAAAAGATAAATGCCTCTTGCTCATTCTTATCAGAAACTCTGTATGTTGCATCATATTCTAAATACTTTTTGTCAACTCTTTAAATATATCTCTGTTATTCACTACTATTCCTATTTAAGTCTTGCCCATTATAATATGTCTTAGAGATTGTTATTCTGGAATCTCTCTCCCTCTCTCTCTCTCTCTCTCTCTGTCTCTCTCTCTCTCTATATATATATATATATATATACAGCTTCTATTGTCTGTTTACATGCACACACACACACACACATGGAATGTATGTATGCATGCACACAAGCATGTGTGCGCATGCATGTGTATGCATGTCTGTGTGCTATGCTGTTGTGCTTTTTAGGTGGGATATGTTTTTATTGGCTGGAATAATTTTTCACTTTTCAATATGCTGAATTGTATTTCCTCTATTTTGAAATGTTTTCACTTACAGAAATGAGAAGGAGTCATTTTCAATTAGCCTATTGCTTGCCCCTCCCTGGGACATTGCTGGGTACATGTGGGATTAAGAAATAAAGAAGAAAAAGCTCAAAGCACCCCTAATAACTGTCTGACTGATAGCCCTTTCCAGTCAAATCCACGCTGGTAATGAGGAAAAAAATGAACCAATTGACCAGGATGGGACTAATGAATGACAGATGCAGGGGCAAATGGGAAAAAAAAAACAAAAACAGAAGAAAAGATTAAATTGGCTCATTGGATAAAGTATTTTTTAAATAAAACATCTGTGAAAAAAGAACCGAGAATGTTAAATGGCAGCTTGATGATATAAAAGCTGAATGAATTGTCTTAGGGACCCACCTGAAAATAGTGCATGTGTGTTTAATTCAACTGGAAAAAGTTATAAAAATATTTTGTCTATTTAAATCTATCAGGCAAAATCCAAAAAAGTGATTTTTATCTATTTATATTTTTTTCAGATAAAAAATAATCCATCCATCCAGCTGAAAGGTAAAAGATATAAATTAATTGTGTATTGCAATAAAATAGACACCTTGGAAACCTCACCCTACTTCCACAGACTACGTTTTTACAGCAGAATATTAACTGCTATTTTTAATATTTCTCAAACATATTCTTATATCTATTATAACTTTATTGACACATTGCCTTTTTCTTTTAAAACCGTGACAGTTAAGATTAGTTTGAAGTATCAAAATGTATCAGTTCGTGTGATCAAAGAGAAAAATACACATTACAGATATATTTTGACTTATTATCAAAACTACTTTACTCGGTGTGTAAGACAAATGGAATAGCTACACAGTTTGAACAGTTAAGATTAGTTTGAAGTATCAAAATGTATCAGTTCGTGTGATCAAAGAGAAAAATACACATTACAGATATATTTTGACTTATTATCAAAACTACTTTACTCGGTGTGTAAGACAAATGGAATAGCTACACAGTTTGAATGTATTAAAGTTGTATGTGGTGTAATCTGTAATTGACAGGTACTGACAGCTCATATTTAAAAACAGTGATAAAAATATTCCAGATGGTTTTGAAAGAACTTCTTTTATTGGCTTGAAATAAGTCTAACTCAGATGAATTAATTAAAAAAATGTTACTGAAAGGTGCCTTTGAGGATTGCTGCTGTCCTTCACTTTAACACTTCCTTGTGGGACATTGAAAGGTACCACAAAGAGGAATGAAGGACATCTTTTTAAGCACCCATTACAGAGTGCTACCCTTCAATGGCAGAGATTGTCATACAGTTTGCAGACATGACCATATTACAGTAAATGACTTTACTGGTACTTTGCTGTAAGTATCGATTTGAGTTGAACTGTGCATAGATAGAATAGCCCTGCCACTGATAACACAGAATAGCATTGCTCCATGAATATTGTACTGTGTCTCAGAAGCTGAAAGTGAGGTCTTCATACAGACCAAAATGTCATCACAAACATTTTTGTGCAGTCTTTTTGCTGAAAAACCAATAATGTCTACAGGTATAGCTAAGTATTTATTATCTGAATATCAAATTCTATGCTGCTACACCCCATACCAGAAATTCTCTTTGTTAAACATATATATTAAAGTTATTATCCTAAAAGTCATTTAACTGGACAACTAACAATTTATCAATAATATATTACTTTTCACAGAGTTTATTATTTTATTTTATTTATTTCTACATTTATTAACACGGTAGGTGCACTGGTCCAAAGACCCTTTTCAGGCATGACTTGGAGCAATAGACAAAGATAAAAGCAACAAATTACAGTCTTAACACACCTGAAGATGCAGTGTACATAGATACGAAGAAAAACAGTAGCACTGACGTTGGCAAGGAACAACAGTGTAACACAGAAACATATAAAGTATTTACAGAGCAAAACATATTTACCTAACAAAAAAAACTTTGAAGTTTTTACAGCAATAGCCATATAATTATGCTCTAGCTGGCTAATTTGTATCATTAGTACTTGAACACAATACTTTCCCAAACAAAGTTAAAACAATTTCTTATCTCCCCTTGACCATGCTCAGCCCATGCTCTAGGCCATCACTCATATCTTAACACATTAACAATATACTTACACTCATATTTCTGTCCTTATAACCCATCTTACTTCTCATCTCTCGTCTTCTTCCTCCCATATGTCACCACTATTACATTAAATACATGCATCATTCTATTTAGTTTGCTATAAACTTAAATGCTCTTCATATTAATGCCTTATTGTTTTTGTTATTATTATGGTTATTATTAGTGTTGCTGTTATTATTATTATTTGTTCCTTCTTATTGTCTTTTGCATAATATTGTCACTTTTACCCATGTGGCTTTTTCCCTTGTCCCTCTGTAGGTATTTAAAGGTCAGACAGTTAGCGCTCTTGAGTTAGGCAAAATGTGCCACCTCAGAAATTAATTCATATGCTATGGCTTATGTTGTCTGTACCAATAATAATGAAGTTTTATTTCCTGTTATTGGGTCATAACAGAAAAATCAGTTACTACAGTAACATGTTCAATTTTCTTTCTACTGGAATAAATAGTTCAGTGTTCAAACAGGTGGTCACTGTAAACCAACACATCAGGCTAGATGAGTACACAGCGTCTGTGATGGGATAGATATCAAAGTGTATGGATGATGTGACAGTTAATAAGAAGATCACCCTACGGGCCAAGCAGAAACCCTGGCTTACAAGTGGGTTGTATGAGCCTCTGAAAGCATGCAATGCCACCCTTAAGAAAGGGTGCAAGGATGCCCTTAAGTTAGACAGAGTGAATCTAAATAGGGGTGTGAGGAATGCCAAATGTGCCTATGTACAGAAAATTCAGAGTCACTTCACAGACCTAAAATACTCCAGGCATCTGTGGCAAGGAATTCAATCCATAACAGACTACAGGTTCTCATCTTCTCATTGTGATGACAGCATTGAATTTCTCAACAAGCTCAACATATATTTTAGCTGGTTTGAGGAAAACGAACAACACTATAGCAACAGAAGTCTCTATCAGCCAGGATGATGAAGTGCTCTGTCTCAACCCAGCTGATGTTCAGAGGACCTTATCCAGGGTAATTCCAAGGAAAGCGGCTAGACCTGACAACATTCCGGGATGGGTATTCAGGGACTATGCTGATAACTGGCAAATGTCCTCACTGATATCTTCAGCACCTCTTTGAGTCAGGTCATTATACCCAAATATTTTAAAACTGCAACCATCATATCATTGCCCAAGAAGTCTCCACCATCAGGCCTCAGTGACTACTGCCCTATAGCTCTCACCTCCACTGTAATGAAGTGCTTTGAAAATCTGGTCAAGGACTATATAACATCAAGACTTCCTGCAACTTTTGATCCACTCTGATTTGCATACCGATCTAATCACTCCATGGCAGATGCCATTTCACTGGGATGCCACTTATCTATGGCCCACCTGGAAAACAAAAACTGCTATGTGTGTATGCTGTTCTTAGACTTTAGCTCTGTCTTCAACACAGTCATTCCCCAGCATCTGATAAAGAAACTGGTCCAATTGGGAATCAGCACCCCGCTGTGTAATTGCATATTAGACTTCCTCACAGATAGACTCCAGATAGTAAACGTTGACCTCTGAGAGCATCATTATAAACACTGGGGAACTACTGTGTCTTAAACCCCTCGCTATTCACTTTGCTGACCCATGACTGCTTCACCAGATACAGTCTGAATCACATAATTAAGTTTGCAGATGACACAACAGTTGTGGGTGTCATCAGCAATGATGATAAAACAGCCTACCAACAGGAGGTTAACCAACTGATTGTGTGATGTGACAACAACAACTTGGCACTGAATCTGAACAAGACCAAGGAGATAATTGTTGACTTCAGAAGGAACCATGGGGTGCACCCTCCACTCATAATTCATAGAGAAACAGTGGAGAGGGTAAAAAACACCAAGTTCTTAGTTGTACATATCACGGAGAACTTGTCATGGTCCATGAACACAAATTCCATTGTCAAGCGGGCGCAACAGCGTCTCCATTTTCTGAGGTGAATGAGAAGAGCAAACCTTCCACTTTCTGTTCTCACAGCTGTCTACAGGGGCACTACAGTAAGCATCTTGTCAAACAGTCTTTCAGTGTAGTGTGGAAACTGCTCTGCTTCAGATCGAAAGTCTCTCCAAAGGGTGGTGAAAGTGGCCAAGAAAATTATTAGGACCTCTCTTCCATCTTTTCAAGACCTATACTTGTCTCAATGTGTCAGCAGAGCCACTAAAATAGTCAAGGACTTCACTCACCTCACCCATGGACTGTTTTCCTTCCTATCATCTGGCAAGTGCTATCGCAGTAAGTGGTGTAAAACCACCAGATTCAGTATGGGCTTCTTTCCACAGGCCATCAGACTACTCAACTCTACTAATAACATGCATGATGATGGCCATCAGGTGTAGCAGATATCTGTGTTGATGAGAACTCATATTCTTGTGCAATAACTCAAATGGTAGTCCTAACTCATTTGGGGTGCAATAAACTAACCGACTTGAAACTAGCCTTCTTGTGCAATACTGATGTTGTTTCTTTCAGCTTTTCCCAGTTAAGGGTTGCCACAGCGGAACTCCGGTCCGCTAATGATTGGTAGTTGATTTTTACGTGACGAGTTACCAGCCCTGATGCACAACCTTCAACGAAGGTATGCCCATTCACGCATGTCTCCACGCAGAAGACGCTCTAGCTGAGAATCGAACCGGACAGCGTCTTACTGCGAGGCGACAACGCTACCGCAGTACCAGCACCGCAATACTGATAACTTTTGAAATTCTGTGCAATAATGCAATGTTTTTGGGTGTTATGTCTGTAATAGTTTCTTGTGATGTAGTAATGTCTGCTGCAATGCTTCTTGTGATGTTTTCCACATTGAGTCCAAAGAAACACAGTTTAGTTCAGTTTGCACTATTGTGTGAAGTCTGAATGACAATAAAGTTCACTTTGACTTTGACGTTTGACTTTGAAGTAACACCTTTAGTTAAAATGTTTTCAGTGACATGACTAGTGAAGAAAGCTTTATGAAAGAATGTTGACATGTTTAATAAAGCGTTGTGGACTTCTGTTACCATGAAAATGTCAGAACATATTTGATAATATCTGTAGTCTGTGCTTTAAATGTAACATATGTATTACAGTAAGTTTTTCCCTAGAAAAACTCATAAAAAACTAAGGATGCTTTACATAGCCAAAAAACGTTCTCACCTATGCATCTAAAACTACACTTAACCACAACATAACTCCTCCCCACACTTCTTTATGGTCCCATCCTTACTAACCTCCAGGCTTCAACAAAAAAAGAAATAAAACTTGAACAATTCTATTACAAAGTTGCTTAATCTGTGGCAAATACCCCTTTCAGAATCTACGACTGTATAGCAATAAAGAGGCTAAATTGGTTAAAGCTGCCTCTTCAACTAGCTTCTTACCACATATAAAACTATCCAGCATCCATCTGCCTGCCCAGCACTAAAAAACATTCTACACAATTATGTTGCCAGTCGGTCACTGCGATCAAGTAACAAAAAACTCCTGTCTATAAATCTAGCAAATCTGCTGGACATTGTCTGTACTTGTACAAGGTTGCTAAGGCCTGAAACTCCTGACCTGTATCCATCAGGTCAATATCCCCCTCCCATCTTTCGAAACCATTCTGAAAGACGTCTTAGCTAAAATCTGGCTCTGTTCTTGCTCATAACCAGGATAAACTATATCTCTAAATGGGAACAAGTACCTTTCATTCCTTATACCTCCTTGCTTTCCTTCTTTCACTTGCTTCCTTATGTCTATCAAAATTTCTTCCCTGACTTTCTCTCTAAATATATCATAAGCTTGTTTTTCCCTTACTTCACATTGTAATTCCTGTTTGTATTAGAGTAACTTACCTTTAATTTCTGTACAAACATTCTAAGATTTCTATAAATATTAAATGATTGTCATATAACTTGTAATGATTCTTAACCAATATTTTTATATTATCACTACTTTGTTATAATTATTTAAACTGCAGATGTTTTTGTTTTATTTTTGGAGATCGTAAAATTATTGTTTTTAAAATGTTTTGTAATAATTTGCAGCTTTTCTCCCCAGGTCTCCACTGAAAATGGGCTTCTACCCAGTCAGATTTTCCCGGTAATCAAATGTCAATAAATAATGCAGTAACATACACAACTCTCAATGTTTTAGTGCAGGAAATCTGGTCAGAGTCAAAAATAATGGAGGGACAAAGGCCCAACAATAGGGATAGATTTTAACTATTGCTGTTATAAACTTAGAAAGTTGCTAGAATAACAGTTTTTACATTAGCATGCATTTTCTGAAGGGTATGATGTCTGAAAGTCAAATGTCTGTCATTATGTAGTGACTGAAATCCTAAATGATTTGCCAGAAAAAAAAACACATATTTTGTAAAGATTAGACCAAAAATATGAGGCAAAAATCTGGATATTCTATGAAAATGTGGACAGTTAAGATGTATGGTAACATTGTACTAGTTTGACATTTCTTCTAGTACTGAAATATTCATAGGATTACCAGTTTTCTCCTTAAAAGCAAAACAGTATCATACTATTTTCTAGTCAAAACACAAGAGACCAGTAAATATATATTTACAGGCACATCGCTCCCATATATAATTTTTTTAATCTACAGAGAGCTGATCATAATAGTTAAAACAAACAAAAAAACTTGCCATATTTAATTTCCAATAAAGGGATATAACCTCCATCATGCTGCAGTAGTGAGGAAAATACAATTGCATACACTGTGAAGGTAAAGTACGATGTCTACAGTTATACTGTTCTAGGCAAAAAAATGCTTATGGTTTAAAACTATGAGAAGATTAGATACGAGAAAATGTTCTGTTCTATAGTAAATGTTTATCTGTGTTAATAACATGTAAATTATACATACAATTGTTCTGATATCACAGAAAAACAAAACTGTTTTTTCTTTGCAGTGTGTTATTTGTGCTGCCAGAGCTGTCAGCAGTGCGCACATCTGCAGCTGCTGCCTTGAGAAACTGTTTATTCACAAAACAAATTAAATAGCATAAAAGTACTAATATCTCAGTGTTAAAGCAAACAAACAAAATGTTACATGTACTTGGAAACTACTTTGCTGTGAAATATAGCAGAAGTAGCATGCAGCTTCTCAAGTATGTGTTAATTAAAACTGGTTCCACCTTATAAACAAATCAGTGGTTATAATAAAATTCACATTTCCTGGACTATTTTGAGCAATCATTGCTACGATACATTTTGTCTGTTATATTAACACTTACTGTTATTCTTTGTACAACTGTACACAATGCGTTATACATGCAGTTTTCAGTCTTAAATATTTTGCACTTACACATAGTACATTTAAATAGTGGATAATACATTGTCATTAAATTAAAAGACAAATATGATTTTAATGCTTCATAATAGATTTTTTTCTGAAAAAAGGCATTTTTGTTTTCACAGTACATAGTTCAAATATTACAGTGCATGATTTTAATAAGTGCACCATACCACAAAATTCATCTCCTACAACCCTGTACATAATTTCAGTATTTAAAATTTACAGGCATATTTAAAGTGGCTTTAGCTGGATTCCTGGAGGAACAGTGTAAGCAAAGCAATCTAGTCCTTGCTGTTAACGTCTTTATGCATTATCTAAGGAGTAATATTTCTAGCTCTGCTAAATATAGAATGCACACCACATGCAAAGTATATAATTATGTTACAAGGATATGTAAAAAAAGACACAGTTTGAAGGCTTCTAATTTATCGTATTTATCGTATGCCCTGTCAGACTATAAAGCTCAATTAGCATTTTAGAATCTTTTGTTGCAGAGTCAGATGGATTTTTTTAAAATTGATTCTTAACTGAGTATGTAAAGTTTTAAGCGTTTAAGCTCTTCTGATAATCTAAATTGTGTAATGAATGAGAATATATTTCAAATATGTTTCCCCCATTCCAACACACTTTTGTCTATTAATCAGGCAATAATGTGCATCAGAGCTGGTAACTCGGCACGTAAAAATCAACTACCAATCATTAGCGGACCGGAGTTCCGCTGTGGCGATCCCTAACCGGGAAAAGCTGAAAGACACAACAAAATATCAGGCAATAACCTACACTGTTTAATGCTGTGTGTGTGTGTGTGTGTGTGTGTGTGTGTGTGTGTGTGTGTGTGTGTGTGTGTGTGTGTGTGTGTGTGTGTGCACGTGTCCGCGCGTGGGTGCGTATGTATTATGTGCATATATATATATATATATATATATATATATATATCTCAAATTAAATAGTTTCCTGTTATACAGATGATTTCTTTGACATGGATAGGAGCATACTTCTCACCCTCTGAGCATTAAATGTTATAGTCCTGATGTTTGAAAATTAAAGCAAAAGGTCCCAAAGAGGAACACTTTCTTAATTCTCAGAATAAAAGGTTTTCACATAGTAGACTCCATGTTGTTAATAATTATCAGTATTTGTATATACTTACCTTTAAATGGGTCTGATTTCTTGAAGAAAGTCAATAAGTTTAGGAGGTACAAAGGTAAATCTCTGGACCTGGATCACAACCTATTCCTAAATTATAGCATCTGAGAGGTATGGGCAGGAGTTTTGTTTGCTTGCATTCTGGACTGGCTAGTAGGTGGTGAAAACTGACAGACTGCAGAAGGTAAAGTCCACGTGTAATGGAGCTGCCAACAAGTGGGACAGCTGAGAATAGTTTGAAAAAAAAAAACAAAACAAACAAACAAAAAAAGTAGTGAAGAAAGGAATGAATGATGAGTGAATGAATGATGAGTATCTGATAATCTATATCCGGCCCTGATTATGGGTGTCATGAGCTTGGAGCTGAAACTTACAATGACTCTGTTTATCCAAATTATTCCAAAAAAAATGATCAGGTTGCTTGTTTGCATAATTACTTTGAAGCTGTTATATAAACAAAAGACTTAAGCTATCTTTCTGTGGAGGGGGATGTTCAACCTCCTTTTCTTTAAGTACTTTATATTACTTACTCTGAGGTCACTACATTCTGGGTTAAGGGGTTTCCCCCTGCAGTGACCCACATTTAATAAAATGGTGGTTCTGCCAGCTGTACATTGTCATGTGACTGGCATTAATGGAAAGTGACAGCAATATAGCACTTGGGAGGCTTTTTTAAATACACTTAAAAAATTAATAGAAAATCAGCATACATTTTATGGACATTAGGAAGTTTTAGATTGTAATATACGACATTACAGACTGGCTGTATGCCTTGGTTATTTCCCAGAAAACCAAAAATGTAATGAGGGTCAGGGCAAAAATAGGAGGCAAAATCACAGATGTTAAAAGTCAATAGCACAACAGGCTTTGCAATCAACATACATTTTCTGAACTAAGTTCCAATGTCTGACAAAGACTAACTGTAATTTTCAGTAGTTTATCAGAAAATTAAATATTTTTATGAGGGACAGGGCAAAATCAAGGTCACTCTGTAGAAACGCACAGCAGTAGAAATGTTTATATTAGCATTTCAGTTGAAGGATCGCTTAGCATCATTACTGAATTTTTAAACCTCTTTCCTTTTTTTCCTGACACAACTTTTTATAAAATACTGTTTGCAGTAAGGTTTAGCTTGTTAGGTAACAGTGAGCAGCTGTCAAAATGCATTAATCCTGTAACATTCTAAGGAGTACGCAAGTACACTACTTCTGTCCAGTGTTCTCCATTACTGCCATTCTGCGAACCAACTCTGCCTTCTTTCCAAAGGTAGCCATGGAGAATAATCTTAATCAAGCTATTAATCGACCACTATTCTTTCCAGAGTATGCCAATGAAGGAGAGTATGAATATATGTTAATAGAAAATTATGCTTTTATCTGAACAGGATTAAAGATGTAAGGAAGAATTTAAAATTGTTAACATTTTAGGCTCTTAATAAAATAAGTATGTTTCCATGTCCACTTTGTCAAGGTGGTTGTCTGACTGCATCAAATTTTATTGAAATAAATATACTAAGACATTGACAAGTAAGCTGAGGGCTCATTTCACAAAAGTTGGAGCAACTTCACGACTCTTCATGAATGCATCCATAGATGACATATGTGCAAATGCAATTTAGAAAAAAAAAATTCTAAGCTTGTTTCCTGCCTTTCCTGTAAGTAATCTAGTCCAGATACAGATTTGCTATATCCAGGACTGTTTGTAAGCTTCTGAGCCCCAAGCCTTTCTGTGTTGGAGGGAAGACTTCTAGCTTATCAGCGGGAGTGTTAAGCACTAGGTAGCTTATCTAAAAAAAAAAAAAACACTTTATGTATCGCCGCTTAGGTAGGGTTAAAATATTCCCGGCGCCATAAAATCTGCTCTTCTAATTTTCCCTTAGAACTAGCCAGTTTTTAGTTTTGGCAATCAAATCTGTTTCTTTGAGCTCAGCACTTGTTCAGAACTTGTTGTAAGCACTAAATAAGCTACAAATTACTATAGCACTCGACTTTCCTCACTTGTTTAGAGGATAACAGTTTTTACTACTTAATAAATAAGCACCTACCAGACATGTCTAAGGGTCAGCTCACAGTGTTTTCTCCTGTCTACCTGATGAATCTGGGCGTCTTGGGGCAATGCAGCAATTACAAACACCAGACCTCTCAGACCTGCACGTACGGGTAGTGCAATGGCTCAAAACTCCCAGAAAAGTCAATCAAATAAGTGCCAGCACCAAAAGTGTGGTTTAAACACAATTTAATTGTGTAAAATACATAACAATGGTTGAAGGGACAAAAATCCCAACTCCCAAACCAAACCGGTTTTGGCTAAATAGCCTTCTTCAGTGGAAGACAAAATACAGAACACAACAGAGAACCAAATAGTTCTTCTTATAAAGCAAAGGCAGAGCCCAGAAAACATTCCTATTGGCTGATTCATAAACATTCATTCAAACCAGGAGGGAAAAGCCCCCCAGTTTAATAATCCATTTTTCTCCTTAGTGTTAAAAATACTGTGCCAACAAACTTTATCCCTACAATTCCCTATAATATGATCAATAATGGTAAATCTAAACACCGAAGTATTATATTTACAAGTGTGTTTGTATAAGCCATTTGAAGGCTTTTTGAGACTAATATCACTCATGTGTTCCCCTATTCTGAGTTTCAAAGGTCTTGATGTTTCACCCACATAAAACACTGAGCATATACAAGTCGCCAGATAAATCACCCAACTTGTACTGCAATTGGCCAGTAGTCCAATCTCTTATAGAAAATATTTCAATGTCTATGAATAATTTTCATAAAAGATTTGGTTTGATTATGAAAATTATTCATAGACATTGGAATATTTTGCTGGTAGAACACAAATTGTCTGACCATTTGGGTGATACATGTGTTTTCTCTTTCCATGTACCTTGGACTCCATTTTTAGCCACTATAAGAGATTAGACTACAGGGAGAACGTCCCGTATCAAAGAACATTGACAGAGGACGTACTGAGGGGATGTGTCCCTTGTGGTCATTGTTCATATTGCCATTGGGTAAATAAGACAAAAGAATTCAGCAGTAAGAATACATCTATAGTATATAATATCTCTTTTCTGGCCAATTGCAGTACAAATTGGGTGATTTATCTGGTGACTTGTACATGCTCTGCATTTTATGTGTATTTAAAACACAAAGTAGCCAATCACAGTCAATATTGGGCCCTCCTCATCTTGAGGGCAGGTTTAATGGAATGACCCCATTCATCCCAGGTGGCCTGTGTGCACACATCTCAATAATCTATTTACTTTCATAGTATTCTGTCAAATTGCCTATATCACCCTTTCTCCTGAATAACTTAACAGTCTGTAACACCATAAAACACAAACTACCTGGGATGAATGGGGTTATTCCCTTACTGTGTGAACTTGAGCAAGACTCTTAATCAGACATTACTCATGGATTGACTCTGAAAAGAGACTGTTTGTCCAGTGGACATATCTGGTTAACAAATATGAGTATTATTATTGTTATTATTTTAGGGATGGGGGTGGTGTAATGGTTAAGGTCTTTACCTCACAGACACAAGGTACAGGGTTTGATTCTGACTTCTAGTCACCGTCTGTTTTTTTGGCTAGGCTTATAATAGACTACAGACTGATTGCCTAGAATAAACCTATGAACTTGAAGGGTAATGATCTTAGCCATATCCCAAAACATAGGTTAATGTCTAGGATCATAAGGGATCTTAATTTCCTTTGGTAGAGATATATTTGTTCAGTCATAGTATGATCCTCAATGATTCCTAGCCTTGTGTAGAGAGAGGCTGTTAAGACTACAGTGTTGGAGGTGGCAGATATGTTTGTGGATCATGGCATAGCTGGGGCAATATCATCATGGGCACTTCATTTTAGATCTTTAGGATTTTACAGATAGGGTCCCTCCTTGTTTCAGAGATGATGGGGTTCATATTTGTCATGTTGACTTGGATCTGTTCATTGTTCACCTCTCCCTGATCCTGAGGGATTTAATAGCACCTCAGAAGGTGGAGAGAGGCGTAGTAGGTATATGTCAGTTTGGCATAATGCAAGAAAGGGGGGTAGGCTGCTTCAAAGGAAGCCAGCTTGGTGGGCAGGTAAGTAATTGTTTTTATCTTGCTATCCCCTCCCCCTTTCCTGGGATAATGCTGCACTAAGAGAATCAGAATGGTTGTTGATTAGAATATTCCAGAGTAGACAATCGTCGAAGTACACTGAGCCAAATGATTTCTGGAGTGGGTGATCAGTCATGTTGACCAAGTTTTAACCTGTTCATAGAAGTTTATTTAAAAGGCTGAATGTGTCTTTCAGTGTTATCACTGATATGTTAAATGAGGTGGATGTTTATAAAGTATATTAAGATTCGTGAATAAAGCGTTCCAGTAAGGCTTGTGAATTATCAGAATAACTAACTGTATTAAACAAGAAAATGTGCATGTTATTAAAGGCTGCATTTTAAATGATTTGATTCATTGTTGTAATAAAGCTGGGTTACAAAACAAACTGCAGTGATGTGTAATGTCATTGTATTTGGTATGCAGGGATGTAGTCTAGGGATAAACTTATTTTTAAAAATGGTCTTTCCAGTAAATGACTTTCACTATATATGTAGGTTGCTGAAGTCATCATTACATAAACCAGTATGTAATGCTTCATTGATTATTTATTGTTTTGAATTTGTTTTTGGTGTAGAACACCAATAGAACTGAATCACTTTCAGACCAGCCCAGTATGCAGACAACATACAAACATGTGAAACCAGACAGGTAATATAATCCATAAAATGAAATAAAGTTAAAATTATTTAACATCAAAATAGTGTGTGAAGAAATAGCCAGGGAATTGTTATGGCTAGGCTTGTATAGGCCCTAGGGCTGATAGACTAGTACCAGCCTATGAACCTATGAACATTTGCACTTTCTATAAGAGTGGTTATACAATCTGCAAAGAATAGGACATAATTTTTAAAGACATTTTGCAAAACACTTAGTACAACCACTGCATGGCAGAATCAATCTTAGTAGTATTAGTAGTACATTTATAGTTAGGGGATATGTTTAAATGTGTGTGTGTGTGTGTGTGTGTGTGTGTGTGTGTGTGTGTGTGTGTGTGTGTGTGTGTGCGTGTGCGTCTGCGTGTACTACACTGCACTGGTTAAAAATGTTTCTTTGGAGAAACTACATGTGGTAATTACTGTAAGACAATTTAGAGAAACTGTTGAGGGTTGGCATGGATTTAAGAGACAGGACTAGAGTTCAGCTATATTGAATATTAATTTAAAGAATTTATGGGTTAGGAAATCTCTGGTAAAGTAAAACTTGAGGTACGGAAGCAGGTACACTTTGTATCTTTTAAAAACAGATTTTTTTAAATAACCAATCTGCATTCATTGTATGACTGAAATAGTTTTAGAATAGAAGGAAGATGTCCCCAGAGTTTTGGGGTAATGAATGAGAAGGTATTGTCTGTGATAGGTAGTTTTGTTTGTGACATCTGGAGTAAGAATCCTAAAGAGAAAATTGCGCTAAGCTGATAGCTCAAGGATCTATTATTACACTGTCAGTTATGAGTAGTATAGACTTCGGTTTTAACATTGTGAAGAAAAAGGAGCCTAACACTACATGGGATCTCTGTTTTACAGTTAGCCATTTTATGACAATGATGTTCTCTTTTGGAGAGAGGGTAATAAATCTACAGGTATGATTGCTACTTGTTTGTAGAGTTGAAAGGTTTTTCTCTATTTTTGCAGCTATGATAGACAGAGAATATTCTAACTGTGCTTAGAAAATGGAAAACCATACATTAAAATGAAATAAAATAAACAACAGGCTACCGATCCACAAACAAAGAATTTAATAGCCTCTGGCACCTCAGCCACAGGGCCTTCAAGGAGTAACAAACATCACAAAACACACACACACACACACACACACACACATATATATATATATATATATATATATATATATATATATATATAAATAACCAATTATATAATTAACTAATTAAAAAAATAAATCAGATACTTGCAATTAATTTCACAATTTAAACCTGCAGGTATTAAAGTATTATACTTTGAAATAAAGAGATTTTTTATAAAGAAGTTGTTCCTTCAATGGAAAACTGGCTCCTACTATGAAATAAATTTTTTCAAGAACAGTACCTTGCAATTGAAAAAGTCACTATTGTATTTCTCTCTAAAATGTGCAGCCGCAAACTTTTCTAAATTTTGATTTTTAATATCACTAATGTATTCCAGTAACCTCACTTTTTTCCCCAATATAAAATAGGTTACATGGATGTGATAAAGCATATACAACCCCCTTAGTGTTATATGAAAGCAATCCAGTTGGAAAAAACTTCATATTATTTATCATCTTAAAAGAGCAAACTGCATTACGACAAACAGCACAACTATTGCACGGAAAAGTACCCGTAATAACTGGTGGTCTTACAATATTAAAATTGGGGGAAATAAAAGTACTGTGGACCAACATATCCTTAAGATTATGTCCACGCTTGTATGAATCACAAGGAAACCCCCAAAATATCTTGGCTAGTTCACGATTCTTTAAAAGAAAACTCCAATAATATTTTAACCGAGTACTAATTTTGTCACTCAGAATATTATAAATTGTTACAAAATACATTTGTTCTTTCATGTCATCATCTGACATATTAGTATTTCTACATCATTACTCTTACATGGCTGTGGTTCATTATTCAACTTTAAAACCCTCAAAAAGCCTCATTAATCACATCATAATCATATCCTCTATTTAAAAACATTTTAACAGTCTTAACACCTCATCATAAAAATCATCTTTATTATTAAAAATACTAGATAGTCTTAATAATTCCCCATATGGTAATGAAGAAAGTAAATGGGGGGAATGGCAACTACTTCCATGTAAGCATTGCCCCCATCCAAACATTTTCTATCTACAGAAATATGTATTTTCCCATTATCGATACCCTTCAAAGACAAATCCTAAATACTACTTCATTACCATATTGTAGCCCATCAAAGGATAAATTGTACTTATTAAGTTGTAAATCAGAAACAAACTGTATAACTTCATTTTGGCCACCCGTGCAAATAAATATTAAATCATCTATATATCAATAATAGTGCATAACATGTTTATCCATAAACTCAATTTTATACAAAAAAAAATCAATTTTAAATAAGGCCATCAGCAAATTGGCATACATGGGGGCAAAAGGTGCCCCCATAGCTGTACCCTGCACTAGCCAATAAATTTCATTATCAAACATGAAATAATTATTTAAAAGACAAAAATATACAAGTTCTACAATGTAATGAGTCAGTGGACTATTGCCCAAAAATCGATATAAAAACTGTATACCATTTTCATGTCTAATACTTGTATAAAGGCTTCTTACATCCAAAGTAACCCAATACATATTCTCTTCCCATTTCAACATAGAGATGTTATTCAAAAAATCAAAACTGACATTAATATAAAAAGGAATTTTAAGAACATATGGAAGAAGCTGATGTAATAGAAACCCAAAATTATATAAAAAATATTTACAAGCTGAAATATTCAAATCTTTATGAATTTTGGGCAAATAATAAAAAGTGGCAAGATTACAACCCTCAACCAAAAACTTTTTATCCACATCTTCCTGAGATAAATATCCCAGTCTTACACCTTTATTTAACAAATCTTGATAACATCTTAATGCCTCATTATATTAAGTAATATTACTTTTCTCATAAACCTTATCATCATGTAGTTGTTTTAAACACATACCTACATATTGTGTGTAATACATAATAACTATTTTGTTCTATTTGTCTGAGGGTTTGAGAACCAAATCTTTCCTGTTACTAAGGTCCTTTAAAGCCTTCCATTCATTCCTTGCTAAATTAAAACACGCAAGTTGTTTATTATTTAAAAACCCTTCATGTAAACCTTCATCCAAATGATTTAACATAGCATTGAATTTTATACTTTCATTAGTGTAAGGGAGAGTGAACTTATTTTTGTAAGTAATAGAGGATGTATCCAGTAAACAATAAGCATTGTTTGACAAATTGATATAAATATTATCTTCTATTTCTGAGTGACATGAAAAAAATGCTTTCATCCGAACTGGCCATATCCATAGAACTCAATTGTACATAAGTATTAGCTTTCTTAGTATAAAACAACTTTAGGTGCAGTGTGTGAACAAAACGAAAAACTTCTTGTTTAAGCACATGCAAACATGATAACAATGCGAGTATAAATTTTAATCCTAAATTTAAAACAGCATATTATTCTGTCCATAAAGCACAACCTGATAAATTAACCACTATAGTGTTGGCATTATACTTCGTCAGTGTAACTGTTCTTAAAAAGTCATTGCCATCTACCATTCTCACGAAACTGTTGAAACTGTCCACCTAGGCCATTTCATGTGTCGCATTTCTCCCTGTTCTCCGATTTGGCTGTTCCTTAAAATTTTCATTATTGCTCCGAAAACACTGTTGATGTGCTTCAGGATCTCGAGCAGCAGGAAGTGGAGGCTATCCATTATCATCACTCTCTGCACGAGAAGTAGAACTTGTTCTTTCCGAGGACATGAAAGAAACAGAATGTTTTTAAAACTTCTGTGATGTTCTGATTTCCCACATTTGTGATTGGACCTCAAATCAAAGGTCTGCCCACTCTCATAATTCCGAACATCTCTCTTTAATTTAACTTTTTTCTGTTCTACAATTTGTACCGCTAAAGATTTTAGCTTCTCATTGAAGCTGCTCATTAGTTCCCCCAAATGAACAGTACTAATATTGAGCAGCAATATCAGCTGTTAGTGCACATAATTCAGTTTTTATTTTCTGATATTTAAGCCAAGGAGCTAGAGACTATTAAATTCTTTGCTTGTGGATCAGTAGCTTGTTGTTTATTTTATTTTGTTTATTTTATTTCTAGTTTGTGGTTGTGTTCATTAAACCATAGATTAAACCCTGACTGGAGAGCAAATGTTCTCCAGCATGGTGTTTATGTACATGCAATGCCTGCTGAAAAACTAATCCACTGCTTCAGGGCAGCATATTAAGCTGCCATGGAGCTTGGACTGTAAGGAAGCTAATGGCCACCATTATTTTACACTTGCTAAACAGTGCTTTTGCATGCCCTCCCCATGGTCACGTGGGTTTCCTCCCACATCCCAAAGACATGCTGCAGGTGGATTGGATACTCCAAATTAGCCCTAGGCATGAGTGTGGGAGTGTGTGTGCCTTCTGTGGAAGGTTGGGTGATAGGCTGGCAACTCAACACCGTAAAACCTTCACTGCCAATCATGAGCAGACAAGTGATCCACTGTGGCAACCCCTAACTGGGAAAAGCTGAAAGAAGACAAGAAGAAGCTGCCCATGATTCTGTCACAGTTATGACGTCATAGTTGCTCTGATCTGTTATTATTTAAGTCTCTTAAATTTATTCAGTAGACCTCTTATGTCACACTTATGCAGTTTTTAAGTGTAAAGTTCTAGACATAAAAGCAGATTAAAAAGGAGTATATGATTTTTGAATAGATGACATGACTTTTAATCTAAGATCTCAAAAGCCGTCAGCCTGCTTGAGTCAGAAAAACATGATCTCTACTGAAAACAATGATTTTCTTACAAAGGTCCTTGCATTACATAATAATGATGCTATTTTGTTTAAGTCCCCAGTTTCTTAGCGAACAGTTAAATAAATGAAACTAGTTGTACTGACAATTATTCTTAGCACTGGCAAAGATAATACATTAGCAAATACACCAATTATATACATCTTTTTCAAATATTCAGAGATTCTGAAAACTTAACATTTCATGTTCTCTTACACTTTACAGTGT
Organism: Protopterus annectens; assembly: GCF_019279795.1. Classification (NCBI taxonomy): domain Eukaryota; kingdom Metazoa; phylum Chordata; order Ceratodontiformes; family Protopteridae; genus Protopterus; species Protopterus annectens. The sequence continues at coordinate 451,947,394 of NC_056736.1, forward strand.
AAACCATTAACATCAGTATGCCCAATCACTATAACAGTGTTATTAATGTTTATTTTTTATAGTCTTTGCCTGTTGATCATCAGTCCATTCCATGGCCAATTGTCTCCTTCGTTCCCCATCATCAGGGTAAGGATCAGTAGAGGGGCTGTCATTTAGCCAGCTACAACCAGTGGGATGGTTCAAAGTTTTAATTATTTTAATTCTTTAGCATTCCCCCATCTCTAACACATGCACTGATGAAATGTAGGATTGGGGTGTGTAATGGCATGATGGCAGAGGATGAACCCCTCACTTCTGCAAGAGGATTTTCCATCAAGCATCTTTGCCTTCACCTCTAGTGGCATGAGTGTTGAGCTTCCAATCCCCATTAGGAAGTTAGCACCACCCAATATGCCCCCAAGTGTAAACATCACCCCCGGGAGTATTGAGTGAAGCCATTCTCCTTCACTGCACCCCTAACCTCTCTGCCCGGCTTCTCCAGTGCAGGTGCTGCTAGACAAACTCTGGTCATCTGGGACATAGTCACTAATCTTTCTCCTGAGCCATGGAATTAGGCTGACAGTACTGTTACTATTGCCAGGGAAGAGTTGTTTTACTGTACTGGATGCTTCAAAAAGTTTCAACCCAGGTAAAGGTGACACAGTGAGTCTAATTTTAAGGATACTACAGATATGCATTTTAGAGTATTTTTAATGTCCTGTCACCAAGAATCTACATTTTGTCATCAGACAAAATGTGATGATGCTGAAAGCGGCATGTTGACCTCGAAGACTTTACTTTGTGAGTTAGAGAAACTTTCCACAAAGGGATCCATGTCTAACCTTAGATTTATCTATGTGTATAATTACTTTAGTGATATCTGTAGTTACTAATGGCTGAGCACTGTCCATAACAGAATGGGAGCACTTGAGTATTTGAGTCCAAGCTCGAAAACCACTATCCTGAAATCAGGAAAATAATATTCTTTTAGCTCATGTAGTTTGCTGCTCGTGCTCAAACTCCCTGTAGGGAAGGAATGGGATGGGGCATTTTAGGGATAGGGAGAAGGAAGGGTTGTTTAATTTTAGTGAGTAGGAAAGGAATTTTAGGGTTAGGGAGCAATCAGAGAATTTAGGTTTGGGGGGGTTAGAGTGTTAAGTTTAGGATGCAACTGAGGAATTTAGAGTTAGGAAGGAGAAGTGGAGTTTTAGAATAAGGGAGTAACGATTAAGGGTGGGAACTGGGTGTGAGTTTTAGGGTTAGAGTTCAGGTTCTGATAGGGCTATACTGTTTTATAGGGTTGGGTGTTGGGAGGGCTACATAGAAATGGGAGCTTGACTACTGGGAGTTCGGTCACTTGCTTTTTTGACCAAGTGGCAATGAGCAATTGTGATGCGGGATAGTAGCAGGTGACCACCTGTAGTGCACCTTAATAGAACATGTAGTTAGTTCAGAATAAATATATTTATCTGAATTATCAGCTGCATCTTAGACTGAAGTAAAATGCTAGAAAAAGCATTGTTACTGTCACATAAATTGTTAGCAAAAGTACATAACTTTGGGAAATAGAATTTAATATTTCTTCCAAATTCCACCTAGACTACACTCAGAAATAGCACTGAAGCTGAAAGTAATCTACCCAAAATCTAAAGTTACCATTTGAAAAAATCTGTACATGTGCATATATATTGTGCTGTGAAATATAAAGAAATAGAGATAGATATAAAATATTTTTATAATACCTAAACAGTTATCATTAGACTCTGTGGCTCTTTTAAACAAATGCAGTTTTTAATCATTCTCTTGTTTTGAAAGCTAATTTTTCCATGTCTTCTATGTCATCTTTTCACATCTATATATATATAAAATGCCCAGAATGAATATACACAGACTCAAAATCACATTCTGTGAATTTTGAATTTCATTAAGCAGGCTTATAGAATGTTTTCAAAAAAGAGTAAAAACAACTAGATTTTTCTTGAAAAAATACCTAAATGAAAATGTCTTTGTTTTGTCTGTCTGAGTTTTGCACTCTGTATTGTTAACTAATATTTTTATTAAAGTATTGACGGTGTAACATGCAGGGATAAAGTCTTTATCATGCTCCAGATGATGCGGTTCAAACACTGGTTTAGGCTACCGGATGAGCCAGCCAATGAGGGATGTGAGTGAGTGGCCATGCTCAGCTTGCCCATCCCAGGAGGAGGCAGGCTACAACAAGGCCTTGTTACAAGCTGGTAGAGAACAGGCAAGGCTCACTAGCAGGACAAAACACTGGTTCTACCAGTCAGTGAACAGACTGAAAACATTTCCTGATAGACATAGTTTGAAATGATATAGTAATAGCTGATATTCAAGAAGCCACAGTCAAATAATAGTTCATCAAACATTGAAAATAGTATATTTTTTATCTATTTGATTTTCCCTTTGGCTTATGCAAAATATTTTATTTGTTAATTTATTTTATTTGAATGGTAATGACTAGAAAGTCACAATGCAATAAAATCTTTCTTTCCTTCCATGAGATGGACTGGATATGATGGAAGAAATAACAAAACAGTAAACAATAAGGGAGGAGAATTCAGAATACTCAAATAAAGCAATTTCAATATAGCACAAAATAATTAACAAGAAAGAAGTGAAGTTTAAACAAAGAACACAAAACCAGACAGATAAAATAATCTGTCACTTTAAAAAAAAAAACAATACAATCAGAAAGGTCTGTACAACTTTTCAAATAATACAGCCTATGCCTAAAATATCTTATGAGTCAGTGGGTACCTTGATCAAAACTTCAGCAACAGAACAAATGAAATCCGAACAGAGAATGTTTGTGCTGTAAAAAACAGTCCCACACAGTGTGGTATTTCTGTTAATGCAAGAGTGGAAACAATGATTAACGGTGCATGTCTCATCAACAATAAAACCTCATTTCATAAGCACCAGACAATGCCAACACTTTACGTAATTAAAATTGCTGGTAACTGGTGAATAGATTGTTGTCCTTCCATAACAAAATGCAAATCGGTATCATCTTATTTGCAGCTGTGTTTCATAAGATGTTGCCAGCGTCATATAAAAGTTTGCTATATCTTTTTTTCTGTAGTTAATTTAATTGTTGTAACAAGAGTATTGGACCTGTACTTTCTTGGGTCATACTTGAACATGGATGATCTTCGTATACCAATATACTTAACCCACTTGACAAAAACTAATAGGAAGATGAGGGTGACTTAGATAATACCGCATCTTCAGTTTGCTGTTATGCTATGATTGCTACTTAACACTCAGCTTTCTGATGTGCCGATCTCTACAAGCTGAACTGTAAGGTGCCCCATGAAATCATCATATCCCATTTTGTTTTCTTTTAGAAACTGTTTTCTGCTTTTTCATTGGGAAATATTTTCTTAGTTTTATCATCTTAATACTAACAGGAGATGTGTAGTAATTTTTAGATGACACTTTGACAAATGTGAATTTATCAAACTGCTGATTTTACAGAACTGCAGAGTCTCAGCTGGCAGTTTTTCAGATGTACATTTGTCAGCTGTGGTACATGGCATCAGAAAATCGGAGTTTTGGTTTATTTTCCCAACTAAGTATTCCTGTTTTCTCTGAAACCTTGCAAACTCAGATGTAGTATATTTGAGTTTAGAAGATATGCTGGGGGTTGAGAAAACCACAATGTGCAAGGCCTTTTTTTTCAATTTTTTCATGGAATTAGGTAACTGATTTTTATTAGGTTCCTACAATTTAAATTGACTTCTTTCTAACAATACAAGTAACATTATGTGTTAACCTTAACCCCAACCCTGCACCTTCCCTTCCAAAAAACCTTTTCCCTAACAGTACCACTATTCAGACAAATTATGTCTCATGTTATTGTTATTATATATATATAGTGATTAGCTTAATGTGGACTTTGTGTGTGTGTGTGTGTGTGTGTGTGTGTGTGTGTGTGTGTGTGTGTGTGTGCGTGTGTGTGCATGGTGTTTTGTCTGTATTGTGTATTTTGGAGTTTTGCATGTCAATATCAGTTAATGTTGGTATTTTGTCCATTGGGCTTTTGTTCTATTGGTATTTTATATGTGTGTATATGTATATATGGGTGTACTTGTCGACTTCAAATGAGAGAAAGCTCATTTGAACAAAACCCACATTATTGAGACAAATTTGCTGAAAGTGTATAACAGCAAAAACGTAAAACAATGAATCACAGAATATCGAAAAAACTCACAGGATATCTCTCTCCAATTTATCAATGGATCCCCTTATAAAAAATAAACTGACACCTTCAAGTAAGCTACATATTCAAAGAAATCACCATATACTGCTATCACAACATCCCACTACTAACTCTTCCCATGATTCCACACTGCCTTAAAGATACATTACAATAAATACACTATAGTAAAAGACGATAATTGATTTGTTACATAATTTTTGCAGGGTGGCACCCCCCCGCACCCCACATACCCCTGCAAATTAAATATACCAACTCGAGATTGCACTACTGTGTAGAAAAGGTCATCTGTACATCTATTTTGCTACTGGTGTGACTGACTACACATCAGTAACTGCTTTTCAATTTTTTTGTGATGCGTTGTTTTATGTTTTCGCTGGTATATACTTTCGGCAAACCCATCTCAATAATGTGGGTTTTTTTCCATTTGAAGTAGACCTGTGTATATATATATATGTATATATATATATATATATATATATATATATATATATATATATATAAATAATACAGAGACAAAGTGTGTCTGAAAGTGTTGGAAAGGGAAACTGTTTGTTTCCTTTTTTGATCAGTTTTCTTTTGGCCATTGGAATGTAGGGCATGCGTACTGTTGACATGAGGATATCAATGTAATGTGTGTTGATATTTCTGCACACTGAAATTTCCTTATGCACTTATAGATACATACAGTACATCCCAAACAAACATATGCTTACTTACATGTATTCAGATAAAGACAGATATAGCTGTAGACATAAAGATATCGGTAGATATAGATAAACATACAAACACATCATGCAAGCACACATATGTACATATATCGCACATAATATTTGACCTTTTCTATGACTTCATATGAATGCTACATTGCCTGTACTGAAAACTGTAAAATCCATTCACACTGTTGGTGCTTTTCAATAATTGCATCAGTTGTTACATTCCCACAGCTGGAGCTTTTGCATTTGCCTACGCTAAAAAAATACTTTATTGAGCCAGACCTTAACAGTCAGTAAGCCAAATGGGAGATTTGGTTTATCTCAACTAAGAATTCCTGTTTTCTCTGAAACTATACATAAAACAGCTATCTAAATAGCTAAATAACTAACACTATAAGAATCTACATATAAACCAAACCTCCAGACTAGTTGCCCAGCATAACTCATCTGAGATACTTAAGGTACAACTAACACTGGGTAAGACAGTGATCCTGGTCATAGCCTGCTATAGCTCCCCAACCGTGTCCTTTGACTCTCACTCCACGTTCCTAAGCACCCTGGAATCTATCAAGGTCCAATCCAACACTCTCATACTAGGAGACTTCAACTACCCCTCCATCAACTGGGAAAACTACTCAAGCACCAATACACTGGCACAACACTTCCTGGAATTCATCAGTTCCAATGCCCTGGACCAGCTCATTCTAACCCCCACTAGAGGAAGCAACATCCTTGACCTGGCTATTACTAACATGGGCGACCTTTGCTCTACACCAATAGTCAATCCTTCCCTGGTCAGATCCGATCATAAACTAATCACCATGGAAATCCACAGCTCACCCACACCCCCCGCAAAGGTAAAAAAACTTCTCCAAAGCTGACTTTGGACTCCTAAAAGCAGAGGTAGCTAACTTCACGGCACCCATGCCAATGGAAAATAGCTGCATGACTGCCAAAGCATACACTAATGCACAGTACAAACATGTACATAAATGCATGGAACTATCCATACCCAACAGAACCAAGACACTCTCTTCCAATAAAAGGAAGCCAATGTGGTGGTCTCCAGCCATTAATAAACTCTACAACAAAGGAAGAAACTGTTGCAGAAAAAGGTGAAATCCCAAGACTGGAAAAACTCCCTTATTAGCCTCAACAAAAAGTTGAGATCCCTCATCAAATCCTCTAAAGCCAGCTATGAAGGCAGAATTGCAGCAGACACTAAAAACAATCACAAATCCTTCTGTTGTTATATCAAGAACCTCCATGGCAATACCCATATTTGCTCTGAGTTAATGCACAATAGTACCTCCTATACTGAGCCAACAGATATTGCCAACATACTGGCTGACAGATTCATTGCCAAGTTTACCCCCCCCCCCATAAGGACCAATCACAATACCAGAAGAATGCTAGTTACCCAGCATTACTGCAGCACAGGTCAAAGCTGCATTGTCCAAGGCCAAGAATACAGCTTCTATGGGACCTGATAATATCCCTGGCTGTGCTCTACATGAACTACAAAGTAAATTTGCACCACATCTGTGTGCCCTGTTCAGTCACAGCCTCACCTCAGGCTTTGTCCCTACCGAATGGTGCACTGCTACAGTCATCCCTCTCCATAAAGGGGCAGCGACTACAGACCCTGAGAATTATCACCCGATTAGCCTGATGAGTCTGATATGTAAAGCTATGGAGTGCATCATCATAGATATGATTAACAAAGATATAGGAAATCTCCAAACACTGGACCCTATGCAGTTTGGCTTTGTGAAAGGGAGATCATGTCTGCTCAACCTGGTTGACTTCTTTGAGTCAGTCACCAGGGCTGTGGATGAAGGTAAGGCAGTTTATACAGCCTACCTCGATCTGGCCAAGGCCTTTGATAGCATTCCTCACACAGAAATTATTAATAACTCACCAAACTAGGCATCAGCGCCTATATCACTAGGTTTGTTGCAAACTGGCTCACAGATAAAACACACAGTGTGAAAGTAGTGAAGTCCAAGTCAGACTGTCGACCAGTCACGAGTGGAGTCCCACAGGGATCGGTCCTGGGTCCATTCCTGTTCGGCATCTACTTCTCAGAAATCCAGGTCAACACAAAGGGACTCTGGGTGACCAAGTTCGCAGATGACTGCAAGCTGGGAGCCGTTATTAACTCCCCAAGTGATGCAGACATCCTACAGAAATGCCTCACTGAGACCAATGACTGGTGTCGAAACCATGGCCTTAAACTTAATTCCAAAAAAATGCGTCGTCATCCCCTTTAATAAAAACTCTGTTCCCACTAATTACCACATCAATGGGAGCCCACTGAACACTGAAGGCGTTGTAAGAGATCTGGGGATGCAGGCTGACAGCAACCACTCCTTCGACCACCACATTGCCACTGTGGTCAGAAAGTCCTTCTATGTGACAATTCTCATTACCATGGGTTTTGCATCCAGGAAGAAAGAGGTTATCATCTCTCTCTACTCTTCCCTCATTAGACCAATAATCGAGTATAATGCCCCATTTAGCATGTACCTCACTAGACACGTGCAACAGCTGGAGAGGTGACAGAAGTACCTCACGAAGAGGATCCTCGGCATTAAACACATGCCCTACATGGGCAGACTCAAGATATTCTCTGTATCATATGGCCTACTTAGAGACAATCTCTTCTTACGAAGCCATGTCTGACCCAGCTCTGTTAGAAATGTTACATCTAAAGAAATCCCAATCCCTCCTCTCCACATGCTCCAGAGACCTCAACCTCATTACCACAATCAACACAACATGCTGCAGGGACGGGTTCCTCACCCAGAGACTGCCCATGCTCTGGAATAGACTTCCCATACATGTCAAGCAGAGCACTTCACTGTCCCTCTTCAAGAGAAATCTCTCATGAGTGGATGGGTAATAGAAAGTTTACCCTGGGGATCACTCCAGTGGTTCTGCATGATAGAGGCACTGGGAACTAATGTTGGGCAGCACGATGCCAGGGCAGTTCTATGGGCTAGTCTTGTAAAGACTCCAGGGCCATTAGCCTAGTACACAACTATGAACCACACATATATGTATGTATATATCAGACCTGAGAAAAATGATGATTTGCTTATGTGTTATTGCATAGTCAACACGATTTTTTATTTATTAATGTTTGTTTACTGGGGTAGTGGACTGATCAAAATTTTACATTTTCAGGCACAGCCCAGATGGCATAATCACAGTTCATACATAGTTAAGAAGCAGATAGCAAAATGCAATGGTTTGCAGACTGAAATACAATTGTAGGAGCATGCCATAAGAAGAAAACAAGTAGAGAGAAAATACTACAAGGGAGATATTGCATATTTAGTATGTACAAGAATATATATAATATACAATAATATATATATATATATAAAACTCTTAACCATAACTGAACCCAACAAAAGAGCTGGACAATGTCTCTATTACCATGCCATTGCAAAACTTTGGAATGTGCTCCCTCCATCCCTCTCTCTCTTACTCAACTAGACTCTTTAAAAACATTTAAATGTGCACTAAAAGAACACTATCTCAATAACCTTGTCTGTTCTTGTAGTCATATAATTTAACCATCTTAAATGTTTTAGCCACTATACATTACAAATACTTTTACTAACTTAATATAGTTGCAATTTACACTATCTGTCTTTGTATCCAATCTTTCTTGCTTTCTTTATTTATGTGGCTAAATAAACAGAATTGATTAAACAGTATTCTTACTTATGAGAATATACAAACAGAATTACTAAACATCTAATACACTGTGGGTTTATTTTTCTTGTATTGTATACCTCTAAATATGTATTTGTCTTGTATATCTACTTCAATTTGTAATGTGTAAAAACTTTCTTGACTTTCAAAGTTCAGCTGATGTTATGTAAATATTTCTGTGATTGTATGGAACTTTTCTCCACTGGCCTCCACTGAAAATGGGAGATTGGCCCAGTGGACATTTCTGGTTAACAAATGTCAATAAATAAATAATAAATAAATAATATATGTTGCTGCCATGAAAGCAAGAGGAGCTAGGAGAGAGTTGGAGGAGAGAGAAGATGAAGTGGATATTTAATTACATGATGTATATAAAACATATTTAACAGGGATATTCTATACCATGATTTTAGTCAACTGACGGTGTTCTCTTCCCCTTTCATTTCAGACACAGTTGTTAAAACAATAAAATGAAAGTCATGAAATCTGTCCCAGCTATTTAAATTAGGACCTGCTGCCCTGTGTGCATACCTCACATCAGTATGATTTGATTTGGTATGATGGATATGCAAGTCAAGAATTAGGTGCATGCATGGTTGCAAACTGTAGCACCCAAGATCATTTATACAATTCCCTAAATCCTTCTTTATGTTTAGCATTTGTCCAAACATGATGACTCAGCACATGCTTAGTGAGCTAGCAGCCTGTGCTCTCTGCAGTATGACACAAGGCAAGAGGTCTTTGCATAGCCAAGTGTCATTAGACTACATCTCATTGTCTATGTGCCCTTCTGCTTTTCTGGGACGCAGAAGGAAGATGTGTGTATGGAGTAAAATGACATTTGTCTGCTGTCTTAGTTAACCCCTTATAGGTCTAGGATTTAATTAATGGACTAAATGGAAGGAAGGGTGACAAAACTACAAGCTTTGCATTACTCTAAGACCCTCCTTTAGAAAAATTAAGAATCAAAACTTGGAATTTTCAACCTGCATACAGCTCTCTGATGCCACAGTGTTGCTGCAGAGACAGAATTCCAGTAAAACATACAGTGGATACAAAATATCCATACAAGAGAATTTCCCTAAGGTATGTTGTGTTCTTGTTTAGGTTAACAGATATATTAAAAGAAGGCTATTCTGTAAGACTCATCCATGGTGCTACAGTGCCACTCATATAAGAAGAAGGAGCACTAAGTCAAATGCCATGGTGTGCAGAGCTACAATTGCCACATCATACCTACTAGTGCCATTTTAATATGACAAGAGACTATATTGCTCCAAAGCAAGAATATGTGGAGATCCCCAGATGTCACATTCAGGTTCACAAGCACGTCGTTTATGCAGCATTGGAAGCTGTCATAGGTTTTTGCTAGGTCACTCTCCTCCTCACATTAAAGAAGACATTCATTATCCTTCAAATTAAGCATGTCAGCATGCAGTCTAATATACATAGGTTCATAGGTAAGTACTAGACTAGTCATAGGTAAGTACTACGCTACCTGCCCTTCTAAGCCAGTTTAAGCCTAGCCAGTTTCCTATTTTGTGCTTAAATTAATCTATCTCATTTGGCTGGCTTTACCATCCCATGGTTGATAATTATTTATTACCCTTAATGAGAGTGTTTGCCGCAATGGTTAAGGTCTTTGCCTCATAGGCACAAGATGCAGGGTTTGATTCTAATCTAGGGTAATTTACTAGGCATAAAATGCCCCTTTAGGGCAGTTAGCCTAGTATTAACCTATGAACCTAATGAGAATAACTGGGATCATACCAGAGATAATTTAAGGAGACCCATGCATGGGATAAAGCATTAAAAGCTGTCTTTGTCCATTAATAGTACAGGGAGTCATTCTGGGGCAATTTTTCTGTTTCCCATCCATAGATCCAAGTTGGTATTGAATATGAATAAGGATGAACTGTATTTGATGTTGATGGGGAGTCTGTTCTACAGCACTAGTGTCCTCTGTGAGATATACCTCCCATCAAACCATTCTGTTGATGTTGCAGAAGAGGTTTAGAACCCTAAACTGAATATTTCTGATGGTATTTAACTTGCTGATGCGCAGTAAATCTATAAGTACTGGGTCAGAGAATGCCTTGCATGCCAGACACAGCTCACCTCTTAGCAGTCTGTAGGATACTGAGTAGAGTGACAGGGATTTGAGACAATCCATGAAGGACACATTGTTTAGGCCTTGTACTCTTTTAATAAGGTATCTCTGTGCGTGTTCCAGTTGTTGCATGTATCTGGGCAGATACATGCCAAAAGGGGCATTATACTCAATGACTGGCCTAATGAGGGCTGAATAAAGGGGGGAAAAGTGGCAGCGCTAGTTCTAAATACAACCCCCTTGTTTATAAGCTGCACAATATAAAACTTACAACAGTGAACGCATGTTGGTCAAAAGTTAAGAAACTGTCCACATAAGTTCCCAAATCCTGAATAACTGGATCATCTCAGGGGTGTATTGTCAATGAGGTAGTTCCCTGGGGTAAGATGACTTCCCAAAGGATACAGTAATGCTTTATCTGGCACTTAGTTTCAGTCCATGATTTTGTACTAGTTATTTATTTGCGACAAAACTTCCTGCAGGATGGCGAAGTCACTTGGGGATTCAATGACTGCTTCTAGCCTGCAGTCAACTGCAAACTTAGTCAGTCAAAGCCCTTTGGTACTATTTTTTTGCTTAAGAAAAGTTGATGCCAAACAGGAGAGGTCCCACCAGAGACCCTTGTGGAACTCCACTGGTGACTGGTCTCTTTGTGGAGGTAGCATCCTATCTTTGAGCCAGTTGGCAATCCATTGGGTGACATTGGGATTTATTCCCAGTTTTTTAGCTTTTTAATTATATCATTGGTCATTCAAGGTATGTGGTGTACCATTTTACCTTCATCCATTGCTTTGGTGATCTTTTCTAAAAAGTCCACCAGGTTGAGTAAGCCCTGACCTGCCCTTGATGAATCCAAACTGAAATGGATCCATTATTTGGAGGTTCCCTATATCCTGATTGATTAGTTCCATGATAAGTCTTTCCATGGGCTTGCATATGCAGCTGGTCAGACATATGGGTCTGTAATTGCCTGGGTCTCTGGAAGGTTCTCCCTTATGCAGGGGAATGACAGTAGCTGTTCTCTGTTCACTTGGCATAAAACCTGTATGGAGGCTGATAATGAACACTGTTGTTAGGAGTGTGGCTAAATCATGCTTCATGATATTTAAGACGCATCCAGGGATATTGTCAGGCTGCATAGATGCAGTATTTTTAGCTTTTAATAGCACTTTTAGGACTTAGTCTTGTGTTATAGCTGGAGTTGAGCCAGTTTCAGATATATTTTGAGGGACACATTGAGTGGAGAGAGAGGTATAGTTAGAGCAAAATTTATCAGCCAGTAGGTTCGCTATATCTTCAGTGTCAGTGCAGGTAGCATTCTTCACAATCAGCTCAGAGCATTGCTGCATCATGCTTTTGAGATTACAAATATAACTAAAAAAGGTCTTGTGATTGTCTTTGGCTTAGGTAGCTATTTTAGCCTCAAACGTGGCTTTGGTGGATTTTATTAGGCTCTTGAGATGATTGTTTATTTCAGTGACAAGGGCTCTTACATTCTGGGAATTACTCTTCTTACTTTTGGTGAAAATTATTTTCCTTTTGTAGTAAAGCTTGTTGTTATTATATTTCTACTATGTGGATTTGTTTCTGGGGTTTGCCATGTGCTAGTTCCTGTGGGGTACCAGCTGTTTACATGTTAGTATAGTGTGGAGTTGTGTGTTTCCACATATTCTGGGAGTGGTGGGGATTTTAAGCTTGCCAATGTATCACTTAGGAGTAGGTAGTTTGTTTGAAAGAAATTTCTAGAGGTACTTTCTGTAGAAGGATCTCTGGTTTCAAATTTATTTCAAAGGAGATTCTTTTATGGTCAGACCTAACAAGTGATAAAGATACACAGGGGGTGGTGCAAAATGTCCCCATATTAGTATGGACAAGATCTAAGATGTTGTTTTCCCTTATGGGTACTCTGACTATTTGTTCCAGGGCATTTATATTTACAAAGTCCAGGAATCTCTCTGTTTATCCACTAGTGATGGGGTTGGTTTTCTCACTCCATAGTTGGATAGTTTCGATCATCTAGGAAAATTGTACTGGGTTTAATACTGAGTGATTTAGTTGCTGTATATGGGTGTTGTGTCCATCTTTTGTCATTGAGGGAGTACTGTAACTAGTAATTGTTTGGTACGGGATCTTTCTGATGGTTATTTGGACATGAAGAAGCTCTAGTGCATCATGCTGCTTTACCGGTGTTAATGTGGATCTCTTCTGGATGTAGATTGAGACACCTACATCGTTTTTCTCCTTCTGTGCAGTAGCTGATGTAAACTTGTGGAAGGCATTATACAACTCGACAGTCAGAGTGTTCTCTGCTATTTTAAACCACGTCTCAGTCTCTACACATATGCCAGTGTTCTCTAGGGTAATAAGGACTTAGAGGGAGTGGAGTTTCTTATCTGGGCTCCTAGCATTGATCAATAACACCTTCATATTTTCCTTTGCTTGTTTTATATAGGTTGGTTTGTCAGTTGGCATTTCCTAAAAAAAGGCACTATGGGGATGGACACTGTCTTTGCTAATAATTGATACTTTAGAATGGATAGATGCAGGCCATGGCCTGTTGACTGTATCCACCCAGGCTGACAAATATTAGAGTCCCTTTGAATGACACCAAAAGCTAAGCTAATTATTGAAGTCATTTATTTTTTTGTTCATTTAGTCGCATCATCCTTGGAGAAGGCAGAATGATACCTACCTTGGGTACCTAGTCATAGAGCTCCATTATGTCTTTCTTCATATAGTTCAAGGAAGTACATTTCAAGTCATTGACATTGGCATGAACTATGACAGTGTCAAATGGTTACTTGTTGTCTAAGGGCTTGAGTGCATTCATGATCTGATGGATCCTGGCACCAGACAACCAACTAACTGTCAGTCTTTCCTTGCTCGGCTTGGAAAGAGACACATCCATATGTCTTGAAACTGTGTCATTTATAATAAGAATATTTGGTTGGGTTGATGCCTGCATTATGGGCTGAGCATCTGTGACCATACCTCTCATTCTGTTAGTGCAAAATATCTGGACAAAGCCTGACAGAATGGGGGAACAAAGGCCCACAAATAGGGACAGATTTTAAATATTGCTCTTATAAACTTAGAAAGTTGGTAGACTAACAAGATTTGTCTTAGAATACATTTTTCTGAGGGATACAAAGTCTGAAACACAAATGTATATCATTATTTAGTGATGCCAATCCTCAGATCATCCCAGTGATTTGTTAGAAAATCACAAATAAAACAGATCAAAAGTATGAGGCAAAAATCTGGACATTCTATGAAAATCTGTACAGTTGAGGGGTATGTCTGTGAGTTTGAGACTCCTTGTGCTACATAAGGAAGTAGGCTTAATTTGCTGAGTGTGCTTTTTGCCTGTGTTGTGTTTTGGAGGTCTTTGAGGTGTAGGCAGGTTAATCTTTAGAAGCTCAGCATATGATGGATTATTTGTATTGTGATGGCCTTGGAGGGGACGTGATGTGTTGTGTATTGCTGATGATTTTGGCGTCTGAGTGTGAGATTTTTGCCTCCAGGGATTTGATATATATATATATATATATATATATAAATAATACCAAACCAACTCGGTGCACATTACGATCCCTTCCAGTGCTCGGAGTAGAAAAAAATAATAAATCACCAAGTTACTCCAGCACACAGAAAACGAAAACAGCAACAGTGCAAATGAAGATTTATTCCCAAACACAGTCTGCAGCACAAAAGGCGTCATTAGTATCTGTCTTACTAGGCAGCAAGCCTTGGTTTATGTAGCAGCATTTAAAGATACATGCACATATTTCACTTATTTCCATTTTTACATTTTCTTATTTGCATTTGAATCCACCATATTGTTTATATAGCCCATAGAGGTGCATCTTTTTCATGTTGTCCTCATAAAATATCAGACATTTTCTTTGCCTAAAAGTAGAAAACTACTCTGTCATTTAGAAAATAGATATGCCCCTTCAATAAACTAGTCAGCTAATATTTTGAATTTGTAAATATTTACTTTCAGTGAATAGATCCTAGTCTGGCTGCTTTTATTTTTCATCTGTCACTTAACTTAGCATTCTATTGGTAGATTTTCACTTAAAAGGTAAACTGGCATATTCAACTCTACATAAGAGTTGTATGTTCTAGTGTATTTGGTTACATGGATCTGTAACCCGCTTCTGCTACTTCCCATTAAACACAAATTACTGTTACCTGGATAATATCTATAACTACATATATATATATATCTATAACTTGCAAAGGCATTTGACACAATACCTCACTCGGGCATCATAGATAAGCTATCCAGCTTAAATATAAACCCCTATGTCACAAGATGGGTCGCAAACTGGCTCAAAGACAGAACCCACAGAGTGAGAGTTGCTGGAGCCATGTCAGACTTGAAACCGGTCACAAGTGGCGTCCCACAGGGTTCTGTCCTGGGACCACTCTTGTTCAGTATATATTTTTCCGAGGTACAGACAAACGTGGGAGGACTATGGCTCACCAAGTTCGCAGACGACTGCAAACTGGGCGCCATAATCAACTCTCCAGCTGACACAAACATCCTTCAAAAAGGTCTCACAGAGACAGATAACTGGTGCCAGCGCCATGGTTTAAAGCTAAATGCCAAAAAATGTATAGTCATACCCTTTGGCAAAAACAATGTGCCCACAAATTACCACATAGGCGGAAACCCATTAAGTACAGAGAAAGTTATTAGGGACCTGGGGACCCAAGTTGATAGCAATCTCTCCTTTGAAAACCACATTGCCAAAGTGGTGAGAAAGACCTTCTACATAAACCACCTCATCACGAAGGGTTTCACATCTAGATCAAGAGAGGTAATCGTGCCCCTTTATTCATCCCTCATCAGGCCCATCATAGAATACAATGCCCCTTTTGGGATGTACCTTACCCGACACCTGCAGCAATTAGAAAGACCCCAAAAGTATCTCACCAAGAGGATCAAAGGTCTCAAACAGATGCCATATGCTGCTTGGTTAAAAAAACTCCAGCTCTACTCAGTTGCATACCGCCTAGTTCGAGGCAATCTATGCCTGACATACAAAGCTATGTCAAATCCAGAATTAACGGACATGCTCCACCTCAGTAAATCTAAATCCCTTAGAGCCACACGCTCGAGGGACTTGAACTTCAGCACAGAAATAAATAGAACTTGCTGGAGGGACAGGTTCATAACCCAGAGGCTCCCTTCGCTCTGGAATAGAATTCCAGTTCATGTGAGGCAGAGCACCTCACTGAATCTCTTCAAGAAGAATCTCGATAGGTGGATGGGGGATCGTAGGTTTGTCCCAGGGATTACTCCCGTGTCACTATTAGACAGAGGCACAGTAAACTAAACCTTAAAAAGGGCACAGTATACTCAAAGCAAGGGGTGGCGTAAGCCATACAGAATTGGGCTAGGCTTATAATTGTCCCAGGGCAGATAGCCTAGTATGAACCTATGAACCTATGAACCTATGAACTAGCTCTTAAATCTCTAGTACAATGTTTTTCATATTGTGACGCTAGCACCCTTTGGATGCTTGGGCTTATTTATGGGGAGGTCTAAGAAAATGTGAATGTCTTACGTACTTAAAACATTGACTACTAGGTATTACATTTCTTTAGGATCAGACTAAATGCAGTATAACAATCAATTAATATGCATGTCTGACTAGAAAACTGATTGTAAGATAA
This sequence comes from Protopterus annectens, assembly GCF_019279795.1. Classification (NCBI taxonomy): domain Eukaryota; kingdom Metazoa; phylum Chordata; order Ceratodontiformes; family Protopteridae; genus Protopterus; species Protopterus annectens. Next base: position 451,963,856 of record NC_056736.1, read on the forward strand.
TAATGTACCTAACCAATTCTTGCTTATTTGTGAGTGCATTTGTGTGTGATTTTTTTTATGGAGAAGCCTTAAGTACTTTTTTGAAGTCTCGGGAAGACTCAGGTCTTCAGTTTGGTTTGAAGAAGGCTAGGTATGATAGAGTCACAAATGATGTGAACTGTTAGGGAATGATTAAATCTATCATTTTATGTTAACTGAAAAAATGAAAAATCTATTTTAAGATATATAACAAGAAACAAATATACCATACAAACCACACCTGAAGTACAACTCCCCTTTAAAAAATTACATAAAAAAGGAAAACAACTCCCCTTCCTTTTCTGTTTAGAATAAGCCCCTAACAGGAAGGCATAGTTTATTACCACTATGTAGAGGAAATGATTTCGCATTTCTTTTTCACAGTTGTTTCTTTTCTGAGAACTTGCTTAGGATTACCTTAACAGTGACACCCCTCACCTGCTGGTAATCTTCTTCCTGTCTTTTTGTAACTCCTGCACTGAAGTCTCTCGTGCAAGCACACACACACACACACACACACACACACACACACACACACACACACACACACACACACACACACAAACACATATTACTGTAATCATTTCTATCCCTATTTTTAAACACAGTGGTTTAAGTCTGTCACAGTTTTCATGTTGAAGGTGGTATAGTAAAACAAAACACAAAACACTGTGTCTAACAGTGGCATAATTTAACCTCTTATTTGCCAAAAGTTTTGTCTTTAAGCATAATGTCTTTTTTTCCACATTCTGCCTACATGTATGTATGTGCCACACCAAATTTCTTACTATTGTATTGCCCTGTTGCTCAAATATTACCCTGCTTTTCCTTTTAATTTATGCCTCTGTATCTACTCAGTTTTAAATATGCTTACCCTTTCCTTGTTTGAAATATTTGAAATGGCACGCAGTTATACTATACTGTATGGTTCTCTATCAGAAGAGTCCCAGCAAATTGCTACAGAAAAAATATGAATTTTGAAACTCAATGCTACAATGTATACCCCAACCAAATGTGGCTCCATACACCCTGCTGCTTATATATTCCCAGACATCACTGTACCTCAGAGTACAGGGAATAAAATGGGGTGCAGAAATTTTAGAATTAGTATCTATTTCCTCTACATACACCTAAAGTCTCACTATACATAGAATTCCAGTTATTGTCTTGGACTTTTAACAGGCATTCGCCTTATATAATGATGTATAATTTGCTTGATTTATTTCTACATGTTTACATTAACATTTCCTGGAGCTTTTCTCCCAGCCCTCTACTGAAAATGAGCCTTATTCCAACTAGACAACCTAGGTAACAGAATATAAGTAAAGTTAAACTATTCTATCTGTTGTTTGGTAATTGTTTTGTCTAAACTCAATCATTTCAGGGTCAGTTAGCCTTCTGAGTTGCTTTGTAAAGCTTGGACTCGGGATGATTGTTGAAACTATATTACCAAAGCTATTTCAGTTTGCCTGCAGTGTATTTAGTGTCCGTAATGCATTATGAAGGAATAGATCAAACTGAAATAAAATGCTCTGCTAGATACTACATTTCCAGGCATAGCTAGACTGGATACCACCAGGCATACCTCTCAACTGTACAGATTTTTGCAGAAGGTCCAGATTTTTGCCTCATATTTTTGGTCCATTTTTCATAAAATTATGGTATTCTGGCAAATTAGTGGCAAACCATTAAAGATCGGAGTTAGAAAAGAATGACAGACATTTGAGTTTCAGACTTCATATCATTCAGAAAATTCATGCAAATGCAAAACCTGTTATTCTATCAACTTTCTAAGTTTCCAAGAACAATATTTAAAATGATCCCTATTTTTGGGCCTTTGTTTCACTTTTATGTATGGCTTTGTACAGATTTCTTGCTCTAAGAGGTTGAGAGGTATGCCATCAGGCATAGCAGCAAATTCAACTTTACCTTTAGTAAAAGCTGAGTCACACAAGAGGAAGAAAACAAGAGTGAAGAAAAAGGAATACAGTAAGACAAGACACATTTTGGAAAGAAGAAATGCTATTTTGCATGCAAATAGCACAGATAATCTATCTAAGCAATCTATAATGCATTAAATACATATTAAGAATTAATCTACAAAGAATACTACTTACAAAGCCACCACAATATTAAATATACATTTCATAAATGTTGATAAATAAATAGTTCAACTGTTAGCAAGAACAAACAGAAACAATATGTCCTAAAACAGTAGCAAATCCTCCAGCTGAAACTTCTGTAGAATATAAAAGTAATTGGGAAGCCAAAAGGTTCTCTGCCAAAAATACAATGTACTATTCCAGATTCATGGAAGATGTTGGAACAGTTGTGTAAAAACACAGGAACTGCCACAATATATCAAAGTATCCGCATCAACGATATTGGCATTACAAGGATAAGATGATCCAAGCTCTAAAATGTAAATTCAGTCTGGCACTCACAGTCAGCCAAGAGCCCACCAAGAACTGCCACTAGAAAAAGGGCTTCAGCAAAGTAAAGTAGCAGAAAAACATCAGTCTTCAAAGCATAATGCAAAGCAACATTCCACAAGATCGAACAAAACATAAATAAACCATCGATTATCTCAAAGTGAGGGATGGCATATACTGCACACAACAACAGCACCCACAGTAATCTTCTTCACTTCTTGAAACCATTAAACTGTAGTGCTCATTCCTCAGTCCTCCACAAAACCACCAAATAATACACTTACTGAAAGAGTGACAAATTCAACCAACCAAAAAGGATAAAGCTCTGAGTAAAGGCAATGAAACAGCCAAAATTAAAAACAAAATGCTCCTAGGCAGCCCTCCTGCATCCATAGCTAGACTGAACACCGGTGTCGCAGGCTGGATGCTGTGTACAGCTAAATATCAGGAAGAACTTGCCTGGATGCCAGCTATAATTATGCTGGACATATGTTGTTGTTGTTGTTGTTGTAGTAGTATCTTTCGGCTTTTCCCGGTTAGGGGTCGCCACAGCGGAACTCCGATCTGCTAATGATTGGCAGTAGATTTTTACGTACCGAGTTGCCAGCTCTGATGCACAACCTTCAACGAAGGTACGCTCATTCACGCATGTCTCCACACAGAAGACGCTTTAGCTGAGAATGGAACAGGATATCGTCTTACTGTGAGGCGACAACGTACTTAGGGTTGCCACCTTCATTCACGGCTAAAACTGGAGCCACGCCACGCCCCTCGCGTCACCAGTAACCCCGCCCGCCCCACCCCCTCTCCCGCCAACATACCGCCCATTTTGTGATGTCACGACAGCTTCACTCAACGGGAACACACTCTTTTTTCATTCCCGCCGCCTGCTTTTGGCTGATTTGCTATGCTTTTCTGTAAGAAAAGCATAGTAAATCAGCCGATTTACAAACTCCGATAGTCTGTTTCCTTTTTGAAACAGAATACCGGAGTTTGTACAGTGTTTTCCGGACTACCGGAGAATCAGTTTGATTTCCTGATAGTCCGGAAAAAAACCGAAGGGGTGGCAAGCCTAAACGTACTGCAGCACCACCACCGCAGTTTATACTAGACATATAAATGGCAAAAAACAACTTTAAAGGAGAATAGCAATGTTTGTGCTTAAAGAGTCTCAGAAATACAGAATTACAGTAGGGAGCTATGCACACTTCTTAACCATTCAGACTTTCACATAATGACCAGGTTTACCTCATATTTTTGGTCAATTCGTCATGCAATTTGTAGTTTACTGGCAAACCATTGAGGACTGACATCACTAAATAATGACAGAAATTTGAGTTTTAGACTTCATGTCCTTCAGAAAATGCAAAACCTGTTATTCTAGCAATTTTTAAATCTGACTATGATTTTGGCCCCTTGCCCCACCCCCAAATTATTTTTGGCTTTGTCCAGAATTCCTGCACAAAGAGGCTGAGAGATATGGAGCCACATTAGAACATGACTTTGACATGCTCTGTTCTCCTGTATTTTCATACTTTTTTATTTCATAATTCTGGATCTAGAACTTATTGCATCTCAAAAAATTCAGAATTATAATGGAGAACCATACATGCCTCTTAACTGTCTAGAATTTTTGCCTCATATTTTTGGTCTTTTCCTCAGTGAAGTTGTGGTTTTCTGGCAAATTGCTGAGGATTGAAGTTCATAAATATTAACAGAAATTTGAGGTTAAAAATGATGCTAATAAACTAACCAAACCATTGCTAGTTAACAAGATGTTCCAATGCTTTTTTATATTTTTATAACCCTTGACATTAAATTGCTTGGATAAATCATCAGTGTGATACATTTAATCCAGACATTCTGACATATTCTTTTAATCTTACAAAACTATGATTTGGGAATATAATGGAAAATTTAGTGGGGATGACAACTCCTGGCATTCAGTAGGGAATTATTTGAGAATGGTTTTCTATATAATATGGTAGACAATGTGTTATCAGTTGGTCTGTTAACCATTACATCAGTGATTATAATGAGGACATCATTAACAAAGATTGAAATGAGACTGATGCTTGTGAGAGGTCTATTTTATAACAATATATACAAAAAAACAAGAAAGTATGGTTATGATTTACACATTGTGACAACCTGTGCTTTAAATACAGGGGGGGTGGGGGGTTGAAGTTTATTATAAAAAAGCATTGGAACATTTTAATTAATGATAATTTGTTTAGTTTATTACCATCTAATTGCAGATTTTCTTACGGATGGGAAAATGTATTAAGCTGTTGTTGGACCTAAAACACCTTATGGTGAATTTTTTTGTATCCAGACAAAATTGTCTAAGGGCTGTTTTCCATGTGGAAAGGGTACATTTTGCCCAAAGTTTTTATAAGACCAAAACATTATTGACTTCAAATACTATGAAGGAATTAATTATTAAACATTTGATTACATGTAACATTTCTTGTATCATTTATTTCGTTGTTTGTGTACACATTGCCTGTTGGTAAGACCTCACAAGTTTTTTTTTTTTTTTTAAGAATTGCTGAGAATTTAGGTGAAATGAATTGTAAACACACATCTAATGTTTTATACAAAATAAAATGAATCATCCTGTGGCCATCTATACCTTTATTAGAATAGATACATTTGTGGGTCAATACAGTAAATATATTTTGGTCAAAATGTTAAGTGATAGGAAAGATCTCTGGAGCACTAACTTAGGAACCATGTTTTGTCCTGGATTAAATTAATATTTTAATTAATTTGCTTACTTCATTTTATAGTGTTCTGTGCATGGCACTATGTTTTTGTATTTGAGTACTTTAACTGAGCATTATGCTTTATATATTACATTGGATAATGTTAGTATTTATGTTATATTAATGCCTGATAGCTAAATTTGCTGAAGAAGGTAGGGTTTCCAGATAAAATAATGGTCTATGGCAATAGCTGTGTGACCTTGTCCTGTTGCTGATAAATAATAAATATACTTTGGATCATTTAACAGAGAAAGCTGTGCAGGGTGTGTTTTTAATGAATATACTTTGGATCATTTAACAGAGAAAGCTGTGCAGGGTGTGTTTTTAATGAATATACTTTGGATCATTTAACAGAGAAAGCTGTGCAGGGGGGTGTTTTTAATGAATATACTTTGGATCATTTAACAGAGAAAGCTGTGCAGGGGGGTGTTTTTAATGAATATACTTTGGATCATTTAACACAGAAAGCTGTGCAGGGGGGTGTTTTTAATGAATATACTTTGGATCATTTAACAGAGAAAGCTGTGCAGGGTGTGTTTTTAATGAATATACTTTGGATCATTTAACAGAGAAAGCTGTGCAGGGTGTGTTTTTAATGAATATACTTTGGATCATTTAACAGAGAAAGCTGTGCAGGGGGGTGTGTTTAATGAATATACTTTGGATCATTTAACAGAGAAAGATGTGCAGGGTGTGTTTTAATGAATATACTTTGGATCATTTAACAGAGAAAGCTGTGCAGGGTGTGTTTTAATGAATATACTTTGGATCATTTAACAGAGAAAGCTGTGCAGGGTGTGTTTTAATGAATATACTTTGGATCATTTAACAGAGAAAGCTGTGCAGGGGGGTGTTTTTAATGAATATACTTTGGATCATTTAACAGAGAAAGCTGTGCAGGGGGGTGTTTTAATGAATATACTTTGGATCATTTAACAGAGAAAGCTGTGCAGGGGGGTGTTTTTAATGAATATACTTTGGATCATTTAACAGAGAAAGCTGTGCAGGGGGGTGTTTTTAATGAATATACTTTGGATCATTTAACAGAGAAAGCTGTGCAGGGTGTGTTTTTAATGAATATACTTTGGATCATTTAACAGAGAAAGCTGTGCAGGGGGGTGTTTTTAATGAATATACTTTGGATCATTTAACAGAGAAAGCTGTGCAGGGGGGTGTTTTTAATGAATATACTTTGGATCATTTAACAGAGAAAGCTGTGCAGGGGGGTGTTTTTAATGAATATACTTTGGATCATTTAACAGAGAAAGCTGTGCAGGGGTGTGTTTTTAATGAATATACTTTGGATCATTTAACAGAGAAAGCTGTGCAGGGGGTGTTTTAATGAATATACTTTGGATAATTTAACAGAGAAAGCTGTGCAGGGGGGTGTTTTTAATGAATATACTTTGGATCATTTAACAGAGAAAGCTGTGCAGGGGGGTGTTTTTAATGAATATACTTTGGATCATTTAACAGAGAAAGCTGTGCAGGGGGGTGTTTTTAATGAATATACTTTGGATCATTTAACAGAGAAAGCTGTGCAGGGTGTGTTTCTTGGTTTTGCTGGTTTGCTGCTGTGCATGTTTGACAGGAGCTATGAGCTGCCTTTCTTACTGCTGCTGCTGTTGTTCCCTTCCTGGATTATTTTGCCCTAAATGGACGTATGGCAGTTATTTGGTAGTTGTCTGATACCTGTTACTGTGTTTCGTTGTATAACATAGTAGGATGGTCATTCACTATGATGTAGTGTTTATGTTTAACATCAGTGACCCTGCCTAATAACACAGATCAGCAGAGTGGGAAGAGTGACCTTCTGCAACGCACCAGTTACATGACATCCATGTCCCTTTTGAAAGGCACAGCTTTCTGCAAATATTAACCTGCATGTAGTGCTTTAATGGTATGGTGCACTATCTCTGCCTAATGGCACAACTAAATGGAATAAAGAGACTGTGCTCCAACAAAAAATAGCTAACTTACCCCTATTTGGTTACATTTTCAGTATCTTTCTGGCTTATCTGCTTGCCCTTGACTTTATCTATATTTGTCCATTGTCTTCAGCAACCTGATGCTGCTTTCACGATTTCATTTCATTTTTGTTTTCCTTTTTTCTTTTGTTTCTTCTAGTCCTTTTTTCATATTCTGACCTGGTACACCCCGGGAAAGCTTCACAAGAGACACTCAATTTGTAAAATAAAGAGCTGAGGTTTGTGTGTCTGCAGCAAGTGATATTTTTTGTGTTGTTTTCCTTTTTAAGACACAGACAGAGTGATGGCTCCAATGAGCACTGCCTTTCCCTCCTTCTCCAGTTACTGACTGTATTTTAAAGCACAGATTCTCTGCCTGACAGTCCCCAGTCCCATTGGGAAATACAAATAGTGGGCACCTACACATTCAGGTGTAAGATTTATTTAAAAGTGATCATTTGCTCCACTGTTCAGACCTTCATTATCATTCCAGACATAATGTAAGCTACCTGTCCTTAAATACTGTTTGCCTGTTATCTGAGGAGTTGCATGATTCTTCTGGAAACCTTCTTTATTAAGCAGACCTAGATTAAAAGTACACAACAAAAGAAGAATGCAATAGAGTTATTCTTTTATTTTAAAACAGATTTATTTTACTGTGGACTAAGTTGTGTACCACACAAAAGGGTGTTCATTAGACTGAAAAAAAAAACTTGTTGACTCAGCACATCGCAACTTGTTCTGACCTAATTCTTTTGGAGTGTAGGACGGGGAGGAGTAGATGAAGAGGGCCAGTGTCACCAAGACCACATTCATTGGGGGCTTCAGAAGAAACAGTGGGATGGTTTATATTGCTTTGGGGAAGCACAGAACATATCCTGCTTAAATGAGAAGATATGTTCAGTCAAACTCTTAAATAATCTGATTGTAAAGAAAAGAAGGCAGCAGTAGTATACATGTCTCAGCATGTTTTATGTGTGTGTGCGTGTGTCTGTATGTAATGATCAGGCAACTGGTTGAGTGTGTATCCTTTCTTTATTATACTCTTCTGGTTGCATCATGGCCTAGCCTTTTTAGTGCCTCAATGCATTATAAGGAATGCATGATTTGGGGGACATTTTTCAGAAAATGCTTTTGAAAAGGTAATCAAAGAACCTTAATATACAAGCTAATTAAATCTTGGAGAAATATTGACTTCATCTCTTTCTATGCCTAGAAAAAAATAATAGATCATTTTAACTTTTCATTTATGAATTAATTCTGAATCCAAGTCACTCATTGAGACACTTTGTGGCTTCACCCTCGTGAGCAAACCATACCAACCGTGGGTAAATCTACACCCAGCTGTGGGTTATTGCTTAAATATTTAATTTAACAGTATTGTGTTAATGGTAAATGTTTTTGCATTTGTCCTTCTTTAAGTACTCGTCTTCAGGATGTTTGTGAAAACCGTCTTTTATTTGTCATGCACAGCCTTCATAGAAATTATTTCAAAATAGTCAAGATTGTGTATATTTCAGGTTTAAAATAAAGAGCTGGAATGTTTTTTTTTTCTGCAGAAACAGAACAGTAATACATTAGAACAAAGCAGTGTCTTAAGGAATAAATAGTTTTCCCTTCTTTTTGTCTTGGGTTTCATGAACTCTGCAGCATACTATACAATTCTACTATCAGGATCTTGGAGAAAGCTACTAACCCATTGCTGGGCAGAAGTCTGTGCCATCACTATTACCCATTCCCATTTTACTACTAGGCAATACCTGAGTTACACTTCACAGTGAGGATACAGGGGTAAAAGGCTGACCTCATTTTAAAAGTGTAGACTAAGGCATCACTGATATGTATATTTTGGAATATCACATGGTCTATAAAAGTTGTAATTTCAATTTTAAGCCAAGGTTTCTATGTTTATGAAACCAGAGGGCTAGCCTCCTTTTGAAAACAAAATGCATGCATCACTGCTCTTGAATGTTCTACTCACTGGCAAACCATAAAATGCTTAGCACTTAATCTCTCTTCTGATTAATGCAGCATATAGTAGAAATGAGTTTACATCACTGACTAAATTTAAGTTATGAAACGAGTTTGGTATATATGTATACTGAGTGGCAAACATCTGATTAAACAGGGTAGAATATCTAATATCATCCCACACTAAATGTTTATAATCTATTAATTTTAATTCTGTCATGAGAAAAAATACTTTTGTAGGCTTAAACTACTGTATGTTGTGCAGAAAATTGCTCTGAGGTGAGAGTTAGCACATTTGTTACAGGAACTAGTCAGGTTTCCCCTAAGATTTTGTTCTTGTAAAAATAACATAAAACCTTGATAAACATATTTCTAACTGAAATAACCACCTCTGGCTGTTATTACATTTTTCCATAACCCACTGTCATCATTTCTTTCTCAGTGACACTGTTCAGCTCCCACACAATGATTTTTTGTGTTATCTGACTGAAAGATATTGAAAGTTTAGTGGCCATGCACTAACTAAAGTTAAGTTGTATGGTTTCCTATAGTAATTAAAGTATTAGGCAAGCTATTCATTATCATTTCTCCAGAGGCTATGCTTAAACTGAGAATTATCACTGTCTGTTAGGAAGTAAGTCTTCAGTCACACGCATGTGCACACAGACACACAAAGTACTTAGACATGCACACACACACATACAGGTATAAACACATGCACTTACATACATAGAGTCTCACACATACACTCACACACCTGAACATACAAACATGTATACACCAACATTCACACATTCTTGGCAGCACAGAAAACCAGGTTTGAAAAACAAAACTTTAGGTCTGATGTGCAATGAATGTAGACCGAGCTACAATAACATTACAACATCATCAGCCCACTCTGTCCTCAGTTATAGATAGTTCAGTGTAGTAGAAATTAGGAGGAGAGAAACAAGACAGACAGTTAGCAGTAATCTTGAGAAGCATGTAAAATAAAAAGAAATATGATTCTGCTTCCTGTATGACAGAATTCATATCTGAAAGTATGTATTTAATATTGTTGGTCATAATAACACTTTCTTCACAACAGAAGCAATCAAAAAAAGTATGTTGTAGTATAATTAATAGGTTGTATATTTGATGCCAATAAGAGTGTTAGCACAAATTAGGAGATTTCTGAATAGGTACAATCAGTTGAGGGTAACAGCTCAACTACAAGCAACTACAAGTACAGTCATATACCTCTATCTATATCTATATATCAATCTGTATATCTACATCTATCTATCTATCTATCTATCTATCTATCTATCTATCTATATATCTATCTAGCTATCTATTAATATTATTCTGCTCTTAATTTGTTTTCTTTTAGAGCTGGATATACAGTCTGACTCAAGACAGAGAGATTACACAAATATCTAGTAAACAAAAGCACTGCTAGCATTTTTGAGGGGTTTTCCCATTTCCTATAAGGCAGCAAATTCAGAGAGTTGATTATACAAAGTTGGAAGATGCAGGGGCTCACCCCACTGCATGGAAGGTTCAAGCCAATGAATTCAGCAGCCCTTTATTGCTGATTCTGTAATTTGGACATTTTGTGTCTGACCAAACAAGCTAGTCACTTTTATTTTAATTCATTTGATTTGTTTTACTAAACAACAAATACAAGTTATAAAATCATGCATACTAAAGACAAAAATATTAATTCTGAAACGTTTTTCCTATGTGGGTGTGTGAGTTCCCCACACTTACTGGTTTCAGAAGTTTCCTGAAACAGCACCTTTTTTCCATTGGCATATGATTTATTGTAATTCATTGCTATGATTTTTATTATTTTAATATATTTTAATTATTTCTTGTAATAGTGCTTGTTTTCAAGAATCATGTGAACTTCAGGAGCATAGGGACATTATTTCCTGAAGACTGCTGATCACCAGAAAGCCTGATAACTAGTTCATAAGTGCCAGCTTGGAATTTGTGCCTAATATTTTGCTCCTGGTGAGAAAAGAAGCAGAGTGCATTGATCCCCAACTGTTTCTGGTTGGGCAGTGAGAGTCTGTGTGGGACATGCCTGATTGGTCTGGTTGCTATTCAAGACATTTACAAGGAAAAGGCTACAATAAGCCTATAGACCGTTGTGTCATCTGGGATGGGACAGGTGATCACCAAAGAACCTGTGGCCTACTTCTCATCTTGGGATTGGTGCTACTGTTTTGCTCCTGGTGAGATAAGAAGCAAAGAAGCATTGTATCCCAGCAGCATGAAGCTGTGGTGAGACCAGCACTAGTAGTAGCCAGAGATTAGCCAATCAGATGAATCCCCTGTTTTCATCATTCTTGACAAAGCACATTCTTTCTTTTCAGTAAGCAATGCTTGATTAGCTGCTGTCTAACCTATCTTCAGAATATCTCCCTAAATATTTCATCATCAAATCATCAAGATCTACTTACTAGCTTCCCCTCATTTGTTTGCCAATGTATTGTATAGATGCAGATACCTTGAGTTGAGAAGCATTCTGAAAATTTAACCAATACATATTTGCACACAGGACAGCTAGTTAGCAATGACAAGCACTGCCCTCGAGACTGGTCGGCAGTCTGAATTGGAGTCTGCTACTTTCACACTGTGGGTTCTATCTGTGAGCCAGTTTGCAACCCACCTAGTGATATAGGGGTTGATGCCTAGCTTAGTGAGTTTTTCTATGATTCCTGAATGGTAAATGATATCAAATGCCTTGGCCAGATCAAGGTAGGCTGTATAAACCACCTTGCCTTCATCCACAGCTCTGGTGACTGACTCAGAGAAGTCGACCAAGTTGAACAGGCATGATCGACCAAGTTGAGCAGGCATGATCTACCCTTCACAAAACCAAACTGTGTGGGATCCAGAGTTTGGAGATTCCTTATATCCTTGTTTATTAGGTCCATGATGATGCATTCCATAGCTTTGCATATCAGACTCATCAGGCTAATGGGGTGATAGTTCCCAGGGTCTGTAGTCACTCCTCCTTTGTGGAGAGGGATGACTGTAGCAGTGTGCCATTTGGCAGGGGCAAAGCCTGATGTGAGGCTGTGATAGAACAGAGCACACATGTGAGGTGTCAGTTCACTCTGTAGTTCATGTAGAACACAGCCAAGGATATTGTCAGGTCCCATGGAAGCTGTATTCTTGGCCTTTGACAGTGCTGTCTTAACCTGTGCAGCAGTAATACTGGCTGCCTGGCAATCTACTGGTATTGTGATTAGTCCTTTGGGGGGGGGGGGGTAAAGTTGGCACTGAATCTGTCAGCCAGTATATTGGCAATATCTGTTTGCTCGGTATAGGAGGTACCATTGTGCAGTAGCTCAGACCAAATCCGGCTATTGCCATGGAGATTCTTTACATAACTATAGAAGGCCTTGTGGTTCTCTTTACTATCTGCTGCAATTCTGTTTTCATAGCTAGCTTTAGAGGATTTGATGAGGGATCTCAACTTATTGTTGAGGCTGATAAGGGAGTTTTTCCAGTCTTGGGACTTCACCTTATTCTGCATCAGTTTCCTCCTTCTGTTGTAGAGTTTGTTTATGGCAGGGGACCATCAGATTGGCTTCCTTTTTTTGGAGGAGAGCATCTTGGTTCTATTGGATATGGCAAGACACATGCATTTGTCTACATGTTTGTACAGTGCATTGGTGTATAATTTGGTAGTCATGCAACTATTCTCTATTTGCATGAGTGCCATGAAGTTAGCCACCTCTGTTTTTAGGAGCCCAAAGTTAGCATTGGAGAAGTTTTTCATGGTGGTTACCTTTGCAGGGGTGGGGTGGCGGGAGGGATGTGGATTTCCAGGTTGATTAGTTTGTGGTCAGATCTAACCAGGAAGGAGTTAACTATTGGTGTAGAGCAATGGTCGCCCATGTTAGTAATGACCAGGTGAAGGATGTTGCTACCGCTAGTGGAGGTAAGAACGAGCTGGTCCAGGGCATTTGAATTAATGAATTCCAGGAAACATTGGGCAAGTGTATTGGTGCATGAGTAGTTTTCCCAGGTAATGGAGGGGTAGTTGAAGTTGCCCAGTATGACAGTGTTAGGTTGGACCCTAATATTCTCCAATGTGCTTAGGAATGTGGGGTGTGAGTCTTGGGACATTGTTGGGGACCTATAGCAGGCTATGACCTGAATCCCTGTCTTACCCAATGTTAGCTGCACCTGAAGTATCTCTGATGCGTTATGTTAGGCTACCAGTCTGGAAGTGTGTGCATCCTTTATGAATATGGAAACACCACCACCACATTTGGAGCTTCAGTCCAGGTTCTGGGGCCAAAAGGTGTGGAATGAGTTATAGCCTGGTAGTGCAGGGTTGCTTTCTGCTGCCTTGAACCAGGTCTCTGCTACAGCACAAATGTAGATGTTCTCCATTTTAAGGAGTGCTTCGAGCGAGTGCATTTTCAGATTTAGACTTCTAGCATTGAGCAGCATGACCCTCAGATTGCATTTGTTCGTAGCTGTTACGGCGGTAATTTGGTCTTTGGAATACCACCTAAAAAGGCACTATAGGGGTGTCAAGAGCCTTGGCCAGTATTCAGAAGCCCCAGGGGTGACAGATGCAAGTCATCTCTGGAAAACCATTGAAGTCTGTTAATCATGTCATCCCAGGCAGACAGATACTGAATTCCCTTAGAATGACACCAGAAACTTAGCCAATTGTTGAAATCGATCATTTTCTGCTTGTACTGTGGTATAATTCTGGGTGATGGTAGGATGCTGCTCAGGGCTAGGGTCATATCCGCCTGGGCTACATAATCCAAGAGCTCCTCCATGTCTCTTTTCATGTAGTCCAGGGAGGTACATCTCAGGTTATTCACACCCACATGTACAATGACAGAGTCATATTTGTGCCTCTTGTTAAGGGACCTGAGGGCATGCGTTATGTTGCAGATCCTGGAACCTGACAGGCAGCTGACTGTTACTTTCTCCTTATTCAACCTAGTGAGTGGCACATCAGTGTGCCTCACTATAGAGTCACCTAAGACTAGTATGTTGAGCATGCTGTTCTGCCTTAGTGGCTTTGGTTGAGTGGCACACTGTTTAGGGGAGTTATGTGTCTCATGATTAGTGTTGTGTTGTGGTGGTCGAGTGCGTTTCTGCCTTGGTGGTCTCTGCTGTTTGGGTAGATTTTTATTGAGAGCCTCCACAAATGTGGGTGTGTGGTTTGTGTTTTTATGTGAAGGCAGTGCTGGTGTGTGTTCTGGAGGGCTATGTGTTCCATGTGGTGTGGTGCAAGTGTTGACCTTCTCCTCTTGGCCAGCTATTCTGGTCTTGGAGTGAGTGGCTTCCAATTTGGATATATAAGTGCATCTCTCACAAGTCTGAGTGTTGGGAGGTAAGAGGAGAGGGTTGTCGGTGTACATAAGGTAGTTTCTACATTGGCTCAGGATGCCCAAGTTCACCAAGTTAATAGGAGAAATCACAGGGAACTGACATTTAGACAGGCTGGGATGGGTGGGTATTAATAATAAGTACTGGAGATGTTTCCTTGTAGAACATTTAGTGGTGGTGGCACTTTTGTGTGGTACAACAATTGCTACAAGAAGTCTGGTAAAGTGCTAGACTGATAAGCTAGTAAAAGTGCAGGGGAGGAGAGACCTAGCAGATTTAAGGGAAAAACTGAAGATCAGACTTTGGCACTGCTCAGAAGCTACAAACAGTCCCGGATATAGCAAATTTGTATTTTGACTAGAATAGTTATAGGAAAGGCGGGAAACAAGCGCAAATGTGAGCTTTTAAACCAGAAAGTTGAAAGAGATGGAAAAACTGCCCAAACAGGCAATAAACTACAATTTCTGGGCCAGAAACTACTCCTCTTGTGGTAGATAGGCCACCTAGTGTTTACCAGTCCCACTGACAAGCTAGAAGGCTACCCTCCGAAACAGAAAGGCTTGGGATGCTCAGAAGCTTACAAACAGCCCCCTGGATACAGCAAATCTGTATCTGGACTAGACTAGTTTCAGGAAAGGTGGGAAACAAGAGCAAATGTGGGCTTTTAAATCAGAAGTTGAAAGAGATGGAAAAAACTGCCCAAACGGCCAATAAACTTCACTTTCTGGGCCAGTAACCACTCCTCTTGTAGTAGATAGGCCTCCTAGTGCTTACCACTCCAACTGATAAGCTAGATATTATGGATATCCAACTGATATTATGGATGTATGGAAAGATGCATGATACTTTGTTGAGGTAGCTGGAATGGGTGTAGCTGTATGGCAACGTGGTACAAAGATCTAAAATTTGTGGCTATAGGTCCCTGCTTAAGCCAGATTTTGCTCATTTATTATTATTATTATTATCATCATCATCATCATCATCATTATGATGATGATGATGATGTGAGATAATGCTAGCTGTGCCAGAGGGAGTAGGACAGTGCATGTGTAACATATACTAGCATAGCTAACTGGTGTTTTGTAAAGAATTATATCTCATTTGAATACCACACTGATTTGTACAGATGTTTGCTTTAAAATGTATTTATAAAGCTGCTTGTGGTAAAAATTTATCAACAAGTGGGTCCTGCTGGACAGAAAAGAAATATACATGTATGTCAGGCTGTATTATTGTAACTGCTGAAATCATACCTCTCAACCTCTTAAACCAAGAAATCTGGATATAGCCATAAATAAAATTGGGACAAAGGCCCAAAAATAGGACAATTTTTAAAGGTTGCTCTTACAGACTTAGAAAGCTGATAGAATAACAGGTTTTGCATTAGCATGAATTTTCTGAAGGGTATGAAGTCTGAAATTCAAATGTATGTTATTGTTTTCAAACTTCAATCTTTAATGAGTTGTTACTAATTTTACAGAAAACCAAAATTTTATGAAAAATGGAACAAAATATGAGGCAAAAATCTGGACATTCTGCAAAACTCTGTACAGTTGAGAGGTATGGCTGAAATGTATATAATTTAACAGACGATACTGGAAGGAAAGGGATTAAATGTAGCCCAGCTAACCTTAAGAAAAAAAGCATGAAATTAAATGACTTGATTTAGGCCATAAATATGCTATCTCACAGGTCTGAATGCAGCTAGAGATGCAGTGTCTGTGAAAAGCCTTTCTGCAGGAAGGGTAGAAGTGCTGGAATTGTTTTATAGCATCCAGATGCTGTATTAAGCCTTAGCAAAGTCATCTGTGTGTATTTGGACACAACTGTGCCAAATCCTGGCTAAGCTGTTAGTGAGGGGGTAGTGTGGGAACCACAGATTCAGGAGACCAGATATGATGTCAGTCTGTAGCCAGCACTGAAATTGTATTTAGATACTAGCGAGAGATATGTCAGTAGCACTCAGCACTCTGTTATTGGAACTGACACAAGACACTCATCCACTTTCATCTTGCTTGCCTTGCTCTAACATGTAAGTAGGGAACAGTAATTCTTCAGTCAGGACAATATAGTGAGATGAGCTAAATGTTGTTTTTTCTGTATCTGTCTGAGTCTTTCCATCTGTGTTGCTTATATATTTCCTGTGAATTGAAACTCTTTCATTGTGGCTGGTCTTTTAGAAAATGTTTAACCTTTGAGAGTAATTGCATTTATTTAGTGGCATTGTGGCTCTACATTCCTGAAAGTCTTGCTGCTTGGCTTGGAAATGCTACCATCTGTATATAAGTATTAATTTCACTGAGTGTAACTGGGTACCTGGTAAGAGCTTTAAAGTAGCTGGCTTGTGGCAGTGAATCTACCTTATAGTCTGGGTGGTGGTGGTGGAAAAGCAGGTAAGCTGTGCCAACCTTTCCAACGTGTGTGTGTGTGTATGTGTGTGTGTGTGTGTGTGTGTGTGTGTGTGTGTGTGTGTGTGTGTGTGTGTGTGTGTGTGCGTGTATGTGTGTGTCTGTGTCTGTGAATATCAAATGTCAAAGAGAGTGTGTGTGTCAGCTACTTTGAACAGGGACAATGAGAGCACTGATTTCAGAGACATGGTGGTGGAGGACTTGGCTTGGAACACCCGATTAAAGGCTTAACTATATAGCTGTGTCAGTGAGAAGTCTTATTTGGGGCCTGGAGAGAAAGCTCAGTGCCAGGACTGTAGTGTACATTGCCTGCTATATCCTTAAGGGAAATTGTACTTGGTGCAGACAGCTGCATCTGAAAATACTGTGTGTGTGTCTATTTTTTCTCAATGAACGTTCCCCACTAGTGTCAGTGATGAGGACTGAGGCTCCTTGATCACTGGCCAAGAGGAGGGACATCACAATTATCATCATTTTATTCTACATTGGTGCCATAGCTCCAGAATCTATTTTAAGAAACCATATGAGCCAAAAATATAACAGCTAAACAGATTTGGAGAAAATAATTGTTTGCATGTACTACAAGGCTGCATCCCCTTCCAAAAGAAAAAAATCCTAAAGTTATTATTTATTTATTTATTTCACTTTTCAGTAGTAATTTAATCAATTTTATAGCATAGTAAAAATCAATATTGTTTTGTAGTGTGACTGTTACTTCCACCACTAGACCCAAGCATGCAGTGGTTAATTTTATCTCTTATTGGGGTTAAAGAATAGAATTTGGAAAGTGGGTCCCTCAAAAAAGGCCTTAGTACCATAAAAGACTCTGAAGAGGAGATGCCATGTTAAATCTGTCAGCACCAACAGTACAGGTTTTTGGAAGAAGATGTATCAAATTTCTGACAGTATCCTTAGAGGAACAAAGCATCTGCTTGTTATTGTAGCCATTGGGTGTCAGAGGAAGGAAGCAACATGTATATGAAATATTTCAGGAAATATTTTATATGTTTTTTTTTTCTCGGTACCTACCAACTCTCAGCCTTCTCATGACACAGCTGGCCCATTTGTCCCCCTGCAGGTGAAAGACAGTTACTGGGAGTCCGTCATCCAGGCAGCCATTATGGTTTTCTTCTTTTCCCTAATTCCCACTCTTCAGCACTAGCCTAATTGGCGCAACCCACAGTTCTGATGACTTAATGCATGCATGTTCCTGTGCACATGCAGATCCATGCTACAGCTGATATTACTGCTTGGTGGGGTGTGTACACTCACAACCCTTCCTGCTGCCTGATTTTCTTTCCAAGCCTCTACTGGCAGT
This sequence comes from Protopterus annectens, assembly GCF_019279795.1. NCBI lineage: Eukaryota > Metazoa > Chordata > Ceratodontiformes > Protopteridae > Protopterus > Protopterus annectens. Next base: position 451,982,096 of record NC_056736.1, read on the forward strand.
GAGGAGTTCAGTGGAATGAGCTATTATTTCCTCTCCAAAGAGGATGAGCCACTGTTAGCTACTCACTCCTATCCCCTGTGGTTAGATTCTTCATCTCTCAGATCACTAAGTGATCTGAGATCATCCCAGTTACAGTAAGGGCTTTATCCCTCTCTTCTTTAGAGCCAACAGATACTATGGGAAATTTGACAGCTTCACTACAGACTTTGGACAAAGGCAGTACAGGTATGGAATTAGTGTCACTGTGGTGTATTGTGGGAAAGGGGTCAAGCCTACAGCTGAGTTTGTGAATGAAGGACTTCAAAAAGGGTTCTAGACATCATGAATGAATGCCACGGAAAGGTTCATAGCAAAAATATGGATTTGGAACAGTGGCACAAAATTAGGATGGATTAAATAGATGGATTGAATAACTCATTCATTCAGTTTTCATTTGCTAACCACTCTAGTGGGCTAGTGTGAAGACCCAGACCCAGGTCAAAAACAAAAAGAAAATCGCAAATAATTTAAGAGAGATAAACTGACAAATGTATGACACAACTCCAGTAACATAATAATAATAATCAGTAATATACAACTTGCAGTAGGCAGTTTATGAAAGACAATATATCATAAGATAGTAAGAGAATATAGATACTCTGGGAGATGCTCCAAAGGAATTTGAGATGCCACAGTGATTTTGGAAATGAGGTGATTTACCTGAGCATCAAAGTGATATAGAATTATATAACAACTTTTTGTTTAAAAAACAATGATCAGCTATATGATTGAAGTTTGTTTTTATTTGTCTGTGTCTACAGAAATATGATATTGGTTGTGTTGTTTTTTATAAAGGACTTTGAACTACCTCCTTGTTTTGAACTTCTAAATTATTTTCCTTTGAAAAACATGTATATGTAACCTGTACAATATCTTTATGTTATTAAATTTATCAAGAATAACACAGTTGTCCTATTAGTGTACACTTATTACATTGTCAACTGCTGGGTGTTGTGTCTTTCGGCTTTTCCCGTTTAGGGGTTGCCACAGCGGAACTCCGGTCCGCTAATGATTGGCAGTAGATTTTTACGTGCCGAGTTGCCGGCCCTGACGCACAACCTTCAAAGAAGGTACGCCCATTCACGCATGTCTCCACACAGAAGACGCTCTGGCTGAGAATCGAACAGGACAACGTCTTACTGTGAGGCGACAACACTACCGCAGCACCACCACCGCAGTCTGTCAACTGCTGGGTGTATGTCCTACTAATTTATGCCCTACTAATTCATAGCTGTTAGCCAATCAGGACATCAGTATGATGTAGCCATTTTAGAAATGTAGTTATACAACAATAGGTGTGATAGTGTTATATGACACAGTAAACCCATCATAATATATGAACTCTAAATGGCATTTAAGGCTCAAATAATAGCTGTCCCTATTATATAACAAAAACATGCACTTCAGGGTAACAGTTATTAGGGATATACTTAACAGTATACACAATTTGTCACAATCATATAATAAAACAATTACATGTGGTGTAATTTTAAAGGCAGGATGTTCACTCAGTGCTATACCTTATTGCTTCAATAACATTAAGACAAAACAACTGTTGTCTCCTTTGTTTTTGAATATCAGTGTTATAACTGTTGATAGCTAAGTAGCACTAACAAAACAGCACAGATAACCCAGTTTCTCAGTTACAAAATGCTACAATTTCTGTGCTTTCATCTTAATAACGTTTTGCAAAAACATACCATAAACATATTTTTCCATGTGGGTTAGTGACAAATCACTCAAGAAAAGCAGGGTATGAGTTTTACTTTGGAAACAATCTTACCCCATGTTTCATAATGCCTGTAACAAAAACATAGATAGGAAAGAAAACAACGAGCTGCAGGTCTGAGATCGTTCACAACTAGGATAGAGATTCGCAAGGGAGAATGCCTTGTGTGTTTTATAAACACCAACAGTATTTCATGGTTAGTCTGGGGGTGCATTGCAAATTAAAAAAATAAATAAATGAACACGATCTGCTTAACAAATGCAGTAGGATGCTGAAGTAATGTAGGCAGTAGCATTATTGATATAAGTAACTAATTTTATTTAAAACACTAATGTTTCTGTAAGCAGGACATATCAAGGTTATCCAACAAAAAACAGCACAGAGTTTAAAATCTTTCCATTAAAAAGTCATAAACTACCCCTCCTATAAGATGAGTAATGTTCCATTTCAGAACAGATTATAAGCATGCAAAAATTATTTTAATAATAAACGTGTACTACAATGTTTTGTCATCAGTTTGCAAGCATGAGAACATGTGATTACTCTCTAATATAAGCATTTCCCAACTAGGTTTGCACTTAGCTCTTTGCAGTGCAAATTATGCCCATCAGGTTCCATACTGTACCAATGTTTAGGCTGCTATCAGTGTGTTACTTCACTCATATGATGTATGTATCTATGCCAATTAATGCAGCGTCCAGAGAAAGATCTACTATTAGAAATTACTTTGGTTTTAACTGTAAGAATGGAAAACGTAGACTGAGATATTGTATCATACTTGGCCTATCTTGAGTAAAATGCGTCTTACAAAGATGTCTTTTAATAAATCAGCCTATAATCTAGTATGTTGTAAGCTACAAGACACCTGAGTGAACCCTTGCAACATCCTATTTAGTATATCAGTTCTGTTATTTAAATGCCTCATGATTATCTTATTTATAAATTATTAAAACAGACCAAAAAATGTAAATATTTAAAAAAAAGAAAAAAAAAACTAAAGATGTTTGAAAATGTAAACAGTAATCCACAACATCATACATGCAAATGCTACTTTACTTTTTCATGGAAAATTATTTAAATCATTCTTAGAGGATATTGTCTGTTCAGGAAACCTATGGAGTTTTAAGCAAACAGTAATATCTGACAGAATGGGTGTTACTGAGAAAATAATGCCTGCCCCAGAAGGGTGTTATTTCCCCAATAACACTCAACCTGGAATGCATATTGTGCTTAGACAATGGGCTATATGTTAAACTGTTTCATTTTTTATTTTTTATTAGTATATTTATTATATTGCTTATTTTATATTTTACATTTGTTTATTTGGAAAGTCCGACTGGGATAATATCCATTTTCAGTGGAGGTCCAGGAAGAAAAGCTCCACATATAGAGATTATACAAAACTTATATAAGAAGTTATACAAAACTTAATACAAGAAATTATACAAAAAATATAAAAGACTTACAGTACACCAGAAATTACATTCTATGCTATTATAGCTGACATTTGTGTTATACAATCATCTTATATAATACCTTATTGTAGTGTAGACATTGTAGTTTCTCAAAGTAAGCTGATGAAGGGATGAAGCTGAAGGGGGGAAATTGGATAGAAAAAGATGAGGTTAGAAATTATCTAGACATGAGAGAGCATAGATTATGAGGTGGTCAGGGAAGAAGAAAAATTATGACTAAAAGCTATTACAACTAGTTAACCTGGAGTAGTACAGGAACAAAGCCACGTGTCATTAAGATAATTTTTATTAGTATATACATTTCTTTATATTTTGATGTGAACATTTCTTCTGTCTAATGTATCATAGTTGCTGTAGCATATGTAATTATTGTTGTAGGAAGTATTTTACATCCAAAAATATATTAATGTTTGATGTCAACACAAACACCTGCACACAGAAAGTCACCCAGATACATATGCAGAGGCAGAGATAGACTCACACACACATATATAGAAAAGCCCATATGCACACACACACACACACACACACACACACACACACACACACACACACACACACACACACACACACACACACATATGCAAAAACATGAGCAGTAATTACAGCTACTTTTTTCATTTTAAGCATTATAGCTACTTTCTTGACTGAATACACCTCATATGTTAACTTCACTGAATATACATCACATGTTATTGTGATCAAATGAGTGGAACAAAGACACAGTGCAAAGCATTGCAACTCCCTAGCTCACCCTAATTTTGCAGAATGTCCCTGATTAGCCTCCTTTATTTAATGGTAAATCACTGAGGATTACAGTTAGTCAATAAAGCTAGACTTTGTAGTTTCACACTTCTTCTTGTTCAGATAAGGCATGTTAATGAAAAGCTTCTTTGGATCCAAATTCCTGAGGAAAGACATTGATAGGTATACACTGTCCCTCTCCCTCTCCTCAGTCACTCTCCCACTCTCTCTCTCTCTCTCTCTCTCACACACACACACACACACACACACACACACACACACACACACACACACACACACACACACACACACACACACACACACACACACTCTCTCTCTCTCACACATAAAGTCTTGAATTTTTTTTTCACCTTGGTAACCATGGCCTTTTTGGTTTAAGTGAAACGGCAAGTCTTTGTAATTTCTTTGTTTTCTTTCTGTCTGAGCTTCACAGCAGCTTTATATGCTCCTGTAAATTGGCAGACTTTTTTTTACTAGGTTTTTCCTGTACATTATGTATGCTTTACCCACTGTCTAATATAAATTAAAACAACTTGCATTTGTTTATAAATAAAATTGTGGTCAATGTACTAATATTTCCATAACTTCTTCAAAAATTGATTTTTGAAAAAAAGTTGCACAACTGATATAAGTATTGAAGTCGGATTAATGTGAATCCAAATTGAATTTATTAACTACAAAATTAATGCAGCATTAATTCATTATTTTAATTTATTAAGTGAGATTTTTTATTGTTAATCATTCAGAAACAATGCTGCAACTGTACTGAAATTAAAAGGGTACTTTAATATAGTGACTGAGTTTACATTTTCAACAGATGACATACTTCTTAATGCCTTTGCTTAAAAACTCTGTACAAAGCCAAACATAAAGATGGGGGTACAAAGGTCCAAAATTAGAGACAATTTTTAAATATTATGCTAAATTACTTAAAATGTTAAAAGAACAGCAGGTTTTGCATCAACATGCATTTTCTGAACAACAAGGAGTATGAAACGGTAATGTCTGCCACTACTGTCTATAATGCTCAATGATTTATCAGAAAATAAAACAATTTATGATGAGCAGGGCAAAATGTGATGCAAAATCAGGGACATTTGGCAAAATTTGGTAAAGTCAAGCGGCATGACAGATGGTGTATTCTAGCACAGTTTATAATCCATCCGTATAGCACACATTTTATCTAAAATGTTTTCTAGTATAAATACTTCATAGAGACTCCTGATATACTTAATAGCATTTAAAATATCTACAGTTTACCTATTCATAATAATCAAGGTTATGTAGCTGATATCAATGTAGCAGAAATGTTTTTATGAGGCAGTGTTTTATAATCTACCAGTGTTGACAACCTTTTAGCCTAATAATCAGGCCACGTACTGAAGATCTGCCTGTTATGGCTTTGCCCTTAATTTAGTAATAAGCAATATCAGGATAACATGGTAAGTAAATATAAAGCAAGGTTATATTTGGTACCAGCCAAAGAAACAAAGTAAAAAACAAATAAACTGAGTCTGTATGTGTTAATTATTTATTGTGGCAATTGAAAAAATATTCATTTCTCCATACTGCTTCAGCTGTAGGAGAAATAATGCAAGCACAAGTATTTGTATCTAAAAATACCAAAGTCTATTACTGTAAGGCCATCTAGGTATGCTTTCCATATAAAAAAGTTAATGTACTTTTGCCACTTCAATGTATTACAAAGAAAAATAAATTAAAGTAAGTATTTTTCAGTGCCAAAGTTTACTTTTATTTTTTGCAGTGGCACGTAATATTGTTAATTCATCTTGACTACCTAGGTTTAAAAAAAAAAATGCCGACATAGAAATGAATGTAGAAGGCATCACACTTTTGAAAAGGTATAAAGAGCTGTGTATGACAGTAATCTCTGTGTGAAATCATTTAAGCCTGGAGAGGTTTGAGGCAGCAACAAACAGATTCAGTGCACATTTTTAAGTGTCTTTCAAAGACTATAATTGTCCTAAGAGCATGCACAGTTTATAAGGAGACTGATAACTTCATGTGAGATATTATATATATATATATATATATATATATATATATATATATATATATATATATACACACCTTATCACTTCATAACATTGTATTATTTCCAAAGTAAGATAACTAAATGAATGACTTAATACTCAAAATACGATAAAAATGCAAGGAAAATTCAATTATTTACAGAGTAAAAGAGAAAGAGAAAACAGAAAAACAAATATGATTAAATGATTATTAAATACTATGACCAAACTTTTAATATAAAAATGTACAGTGCATGTGTCAATTGACTATAATCAAAATTAGCAGAGTCACATATTAAACGAGCATTGTTATACTCTTAGATTGCTATTATTTTATTTTTCAAGCAGCTGATGCAATTTACACACACATTTATAATGTATTTAAACATATTTATCATGCAATTTCTTATACAACCAATAATGAATGGATGAATTCTCAGAATGAGGCGGATTCTGTTCTTTTCTATGGTTTCCTTGCTATGATTAAAAATAACCAGATAAGAATTCTGTAAGATTTATCTACACAAATAGGAAACAGGTGTTAAATAAAACTAAACATCTTTATAAAACTTATCTGTCCAAAGAGCTAATGTAAAATTCTAGAAATCTTGACAACATTTAGCGATACAGCATACAAAAGGGAAAGATATGTTCAGAGTCCTCTTTTAATAAAGTGTCACAACCTCAGCACAGTTTATTTCAAGTTTTAAGGAGTTTCCCAATTGTATAAGTGGTAGGAATAGAACCGAGTACAGTTAAAAATAAGGAAATGGTATTAGCAAGAAACCTCCAAATGATTTTTGTTTTAAAGTTTGACTTTGATCAGGAAAATTAGTACTGCACATACAATTCCAGTAAGAATCAGGAATTATAGTTTTATAATCGAATGGAAATTTATATTGTGCAGATAAGTAAGACCTTACTCAGATTATCATTCTTTGAGGTAGAATTTATAAAAGATAGCCATTTAGATAACTTTATTTCCTCATTAGGGAATATCCTGCAGTCTTTGAGATGAGAAATTCCTCAAATGCTTAACATAAAACTAATCTTCTTTATTAAAATTAAATTTAAATAACATATTTTCCAGATTCAAAGTATACTTAAAGAAGATTTTGGTGAATGCATGTTCAGCAAAATATGGTTTACCTTTTCTAGCTGGAATACAAATATAGGGTACATGCTATATATATAAGAATAATGCAAACGTAAGTGCTATAAAAACAATGGAGTTAATCATTCATACAACGTCTTATTTTATGCAGCATGCGTATGTGATAATATTGGGTATGAACTATTCATTTCTCTTGATCTTAATTCAGAAGGCTTACAGGCAACACCTAAGGCTTCAAGTAAGGACTATCACTATCATTTCACTTCCCTACCATTTGGTCTTTTTTACTGTGACCAGGGTGTTTATCAATTGTCTACCATGAGGTTTTGTATACCTGTTGCTTCAAGGGGTGTATAATCTTTCTTTAACAATTTTCTGATTTAGGTCCAGTCTGAGAACACTTTACAAGCTGCCATACAGAAATACTAGACTAGTCTGTCTAATGAGTGCACTTCACTCCTACCAGGACATCAGTCATCAAAAATGAAAGACTATTCTAACAACATAATTTAAATGTAAATAGGAAATCCCAGAGAAACATTAAACAGTTTGTGGAAATATAATTCAGAAACGTGTTGACTCCCTAAATGACTCAAATCCTAACAGTCACCAAAACCTGATTGCCTGCAGAGACCCCGATTTCCTGAATGTCAAGAAAATTTCATGGGAGATGGTATTCCCATCCATGCCTTTAATGCAGTGGAACTTGATTGTGATAAGAGACTTTATCACCATCCTCTGTATCAGTCATGTTTTATGCCACTCTGCAGAAAATGTGGGTTGTGGCAAAATTTTATGGCACATGGCTTTTTGACTGGGATCTATATCAGAACATTGAAGTATTAAAACTTCGAATGTTCAGATATCAAACACTATTCAGCGAACGCTAAGAATAGCAAAGCTGCAGAACAGCGAATTCTTTCCTCGGGAAAGAATTTGGTTGGTCGTTTTTGTGGCTTCGCTATTCTTAGTGCTGTGGTGGAAAGTTACGGGTTGGCTTCAGGTAAGTGTGCAATTGTTTGTATGTTAGGGTTAGGGGCAAGTTAAGTGAGTTAGGGTTAGGGCACGGGTTAGGTGAGTATGCGATAGTGATGGACCTTAGGGTCAGGGTTTGGGTTAAGGTAAGTGGGTAGATAGTAGTGTATGTTTAGTTTAGTGTAGCGTTAGATGTAGGAATTTAAGTGTATGTGTGTGGTTGCTGTTTGTTTGATGCGCTTGTGTTGTGTGTATGTGTTTTGGAGCAGCAAATTTTTTCCATGGGAAAAAATTTGCTGTTCTGAATGTTCGATATTTTCATGTTTAGATGTTTTGGGGCCGTTGAAATAGCGTTCGCTATTTTCATCTTTTGATAATGTGATATAAACACTTTGACTGAATTGTCATTTTGATTTATTTGTTAACCAGATGAATAATCAAGAGTCAGGCTTAAACCCTAGACTCATGAGACAGAAACCTTAACCATTACTGCTCATTAATAAATTTACTAAAATAAAACCATCTGAAAGTAGATTACAACTGGATAAACCTGGATTAGCCATTTGAAAATGAAAATAAGTAAATGTGAAACAGGAAGCATTTAAAAAAAGTACTGTACATGTATGCCCTTTCTTTGCTGAATAAATAACAAGAGAGAGAGAGAGAGAGAGTAAAAAGGTAAAAGAACATGGATTAACAGCACTTTAAAAATATTTCATATAAATCGGAAAATATAGTCTGTGCTAAAATAAAAAAAGAAATAGGGAGAAAAAGTAGATGTGTTAAGGTAAAACAAAATAAGGTGCACGTAGAAGTAGCTAGGAGCAAATACTGTAGCTTACCATTTCCTGCATACTCTGCTGCAAAGCGGCTTGGTTTTGTGTCAGAACAGTTTGGTTTTGCTGTAACAGTAGTTTTGTTAGTTTGTGAACAAGGCCTTAAGAATCTCTTTCACTTTTGAACAAAATTGTTACAACAGTGCCCAGAACATTATGGTCTGTGACAAAAATGATCTCTCCAGAAGTGTGACGAAGCTGGTATTTTCTCCTGGGGTATTATTTTGCATCATAAACTCATTTCTCTAGGATTTTAAACACAACACAATCACATTCCCTCAGTTTCTTAAATGTCTTTGTTATAGCACTGCCCTGATTCTGTCTTTCTTTAAAACTGGAATTTGGCACAAAACTTGATTATATTTAAAGAAAGGGAGACATTTAAATAAAATATTGCAAAACATAAGGGATAAAAATTATCATGGGATTGTAGGGATAGGTTTCTTCACATCCTCACAGATCAATAACCTTGTAAATACCTATGAACATATGAATAGAAAAGTGCCTGTAAACACCTCACTCCTTAACTAGCACTGTACCTCTGGTCTGAAGTAATAATCAACAGCTTTAAATCATTCAATGTCTGGACAAGTCGTCCACTAGTTTTGTGTTCCACTCTGATTTAACAGAGTTTCTCTTTATTCCTTTCAAAATTTAGTAAATCAGAATTTCTAAAAGATTCATACTCCTGTAACCAGCCTCACTGGAGAACTGATCCATCTTCATAAACATGCCATTTCTATTGCTTTGTCTAAATAGGTTCAGTTGTTACTATTAATGAACACATTTTGTTAGTTTGACAGGGATCCTAATGTCCCTCCTTATACCAAGATATACATACATAATGCCGAAACACACACATTCCAATGATAGACACTGATAACCAGGGATCGATTTAGTGTGTGTGACTATTTGTTGGTTAGGGTTAGAGTAGGGGTTAGGTAACAGGATAGGGTTAGTGCTGTGTATGTGTGTATGTGTGCATAGTAGGCGTCTGAACTGTCTTGTGTAGTGATAGTGTTACACAAATAGATTTTCTAAAGTAAGGTGTACCCTTGTGGTTAAGAGTACGGTCAGGCGAAGATTCATGGTTACCATGCATTACTAAGATGATACAGGGGACATGTAGCACCTTAATAATGCACGCTAACCCTAACCTTTACGTTAACCCTGCCCCTAACCCTATCCATTCTTCTACTGGGGCAGCCATTGTAGAGCTGCCCTCCCTACTGTTTTGCATGTCAAACTATTAGAATATGAAGTTTTTGAATAAATAAGTCAGAATTTTGCATCAAATAGTTTTAATCAGTTTGAAGAAGTCCAGTTGATGGATCAAAACACAAACTCCAATGAACTTCTTTACTTTGCTCTGTATTAAAGCATTGTGATTATTTGCAAGTCAGGTTTTTTATTATTTATTGACTGTGTTATTTCAAGTTTCATGATCATTTCAAAGTCTTGATCTGTTTTATTGTGCATCTCTGCTTATGTTTTGCTTTATGGTGGAAAAAGGTCTTTGGAACTGTTCACTTACAAGATTAACAAAATGTTAATCAAATACATTTTACGGATCCCTACTGATCACTGACGTTTCAAAGCTTTGAACATTATATGGCTGAGGCCATATGACTGAAGTTTTGAAACTCCCTGCTAATTAAATATACCAACTCCCATATCGCACTATAGTGAGGAAAATGGTAAACTTCTCATCTTCTCTTTGTTGATGATTTAAAACTGTATAGCTCATCAGATGAGGAACTGAAAGCACAAATGCAAGTAGTCTAAACTTTTTCAGATGATGTAAGAATGTTATTTTGTCTTGATAAATGTGCCAAAGCAACCTTTAAAGCAGGAAAGCTGCAGCACCAAGAAAACATCAGTTTAGGACAAAAATGTGATATAAAAGAACTTGAGCAAGAGGGGGTGTATAAATCTTTGGGAACTGATGAAGAATCAACAAAAACATGAAAAAATGTGAATAAAACTTAGTACAGAATATTTTAGAAGACTTAAATTAATCCTGAAAACAGCGTTGACATCTAGGAACAAAATCAAGCCATAAACCAATTTGCTCTTCCTGTCCTAACTTAAGTTTTTGAGTGATTGACTGGCCCCAAAAGGTGGTGGTTAGATTAGATAGGAAAACAGGAAGGATGCTCCATACTCATCAACTGATTTATAAAAAATAGTGCATACCAGGATTATATATTCCCCATTCTGAAGGACATATGGGCCTCCTTGAAATTGATTACATGTATAGATCTGTAATCGTCAGACTGCATACATATCTGCTGACCTCACAAGACCCAAACACAGTGAAAGTTTTGAAACATGAGGAGAATAAATCTGACATGACTTCCCTTCTTAGTCTAGCAGAAGCATATTGGCATCAAGCAGGAATGGAAATCAAACCAGAAGTAGATAAAAACCAGGCAGCAACTGAATGTGCCAAGAAACAAAAGAAAGAATAAAAGGTGAAGGATCAAATGAGCCGTAAATAAATGTAGAAAATGCATAACTATAGTTGGAAGTATAGAAAACTCCTGGCAAAACCTCTTGTTGATCAGGATCAAACTCAGGAATGGTTAAGGAGAGGTAAATTCAAACCAAAAGATGAAACTTTAATATTAGCGGCCCAGATAATGTGCTATGTACACATTGGTTTACAGAGTCCATTGAACATGTGAGAGAAACAGACAAATGTAGGTTTTGTAAAACAGAAGCAGAAACATTTGCATCAATTATTGCTGGTTGTGACGTACTAGTGGCTGAAGGATTGTATACTAAAAGGCATAATAATGTGGCAAGACTGTTGCACTGGGGATTGTGCAAACATTATAGTACTGAAGTAGCTGAAAAACACTAGAAACATGAGCCACAAAGCATAATAGAAAATGATGAAGTCTACATCACATGGGATCGCCCATTACCAACAGTTCAAAAGATAGATGTGAGAAAACCAGATATAATGGTCCATGAAAAGAAGACAAAAGTAGCATTGATCATCAAAATCGCTACACCCAGTGACAACAGTGTCTTGCATACAGACAGACACAAAGTCATTAAATATGAGGATTTGCAGGTAGAAATGAGAGTAATGTGGAAGAAAGATGCCCAGATAGTTCCAATAATAATAGGAGCAATGGGTCTTATGTTATTTAGATATGTTACCACTACATGTAACTCCATATAAATTGCAGAAGGAGTCATTACTGGGCATGCTGCAGGTGCTGCAAAGAGCACCTCTGGCTGACATCAAAGATTGAAACAATACCAATTTCATGAACTTTAATCATACTTTGACTTAAGAATGGGGTCCATTCCCGTCATGGTATTAGAAACCCAAAAGATTTGGAGAAATTAAAAAACGGACATGTCCATTAAAGCCTATGGACAGATCTCACACTGCCCAATGAACTGTAACCTTAGTGATGTTAACATGGAGAAAGTGAGAGGTGCATCCATAGACTTTAATGGATACAGCATCACTCATACACACGGACATGTCCATTAAAGCCTATGGACAGATTTCACATTGCCCAATGAACTGCAACCTCAGTTATGTTAGCATGGAGAAAGTGAGAGGTGCATCCATAAATTTTAATGGATACAGCACCACTCATACACAGGGACATGTCCATTAAAGCCTATGTACAGATCTCGCACTGCCCAAAGTTGACATTACTGAGGAGTACACTAAATTTATTTGGGTCATGCTTTAATAAAATGTTTGAGACACTTTTTTATTAAAATATGATTCATTAACATAAGGACTGAGTGGTAAGAAATCCATCATTGCAGGTAATTCACACAATGATGCATATACGTCAGCAAATATCTTTAACTCATCTTTGCACTGTGTTATGACTCTTGTAACTCACTGTAATCTTCAGCTTCCTGAACATGTCTTTTCTGACTATAGTTCTCATTTCAGCCTTTCTTTTTCCTTACCTGCTCAACATAATAATACATCTGTCTTTCTGGTACTCAGTGGATACTTCCACATAATGCAAGCAGGGCCTCTGAATACCCTGTCTCTGCAGGAGATGGTTTATGTGGCTTTCAGTCATAGGTGTCATAGGTTTTCCTTACCACACCAGATAAAAGTATATTATAATACAGGCTCAGAGGCATAATTCAGAACTACACAAATTGCTAACTCATAAACTGAAAATTGTCTTTCAAATTCATTCAAGAAGTATGTGTGTGTTTGGCTTTTCATATTAAACAGAATAGGACATTTATCATACTGATGCCATCAATTTTTTTGAACAATTATCTATCACCTTAAAACATTAATGGCTCTCTGGAATGTCTTTTTTATTTTGAACAACTAACATCACTTCATCCCTCTGAACCTACTATATCAAATGAATTACATTGTTGCTGTCTGAAATCTTTTGTTGCTGCACTCTTTTCTCCTGGAGGCTCTGCCCACAAGCTTATTATCTTGTCTAGTGAGTTAAACAGTAATCACTCTTTTGTGCAGGTGTCACAAATGCTTCCATCATGCACAATAATGTCTTTGCAGAAGAGAAACTTTCTTAGTATTCCTCAAACATATAAGCCACAATAAGCTCCTACACAATCAATATTTCTCTCCTCATGTATTGCTGCTTTGAGGAGGACATGGCCATTTTAAGTACATAAAGAACAGCAGGAGTTAGAACCACTGGTTTATTTACATGCCTTGGAACTTTTAAACCACCTCAAGCCAGATTTTTTTGGATAATAATGAAAACAGAAAGAGTCTATAATATCTGCAAGCCTTCAGCCTTGCGCACTATGATTATGGTGCACTTTGGCACAACACTACTTCTTTTAGAATTTATGTTACTCATGAACATTATGTTGCCACTTTCGACACTAAGAATCAGCAGTGTCCCCTTGTGTCAAATCTTCGGGTGTTATTTACCCTTTAGTCATTGTTTACCATCTCATGCGATATAGTATAATCTGTAAAGAGATTCTAAAACATACACATGATATAGTCAACAGCAGTATTTGAGGCTGCATTGGACTAACACCGTTTGGTATAATTTTATATAACTGTCTAGCCATTTGAAATTTTGAGAACAAGACTGGCATACAAATTGTGCAACTTTTAGAATGAGTTGCTTGTACATCAGAACACATATCCTAAATCAGTACTGATAAACTGTATATCTGTTAGCCGCCCACCAACCTCTCTGCTCACTCGGGGTTAAAAGGGTGCCAGTCACACCTTGTGAATGGTGTTGATGGAAAATACATTTCCCAGTATGGATGTTGTGACACATACTTACTTTCTTTCTGGGAACTGTAGGCATAATAAAATAACAACCTCCACATTTATTTATTTATTTATTTTTATTTTACATTTGTTAACCGGGCTAGTCCAACTGGATACATGTCCATTTTCAGTGGAGGCACGAGGAGAAAAGCTCCACTATCTAATGCAAAGTAACAAAAGTACATTCAAAGTACATAGGCAGTTTAAGTACAATAATAATAATTTTAAATAAATAAAATAAATAATTTTTGTACAATAATAATTAAAAATAACTGGTAAATACTATTTATCATAATTCTGGTAAGGTGGGTATGCCTAATTCAATGTAACTGATGACACATTCCATGAACTTCTTAGGCTAAGCAAATTATGCAAGGAGGCATAGTGATACCAAACCTTTGTCTGAAACTCTATCATCCCTGGTTTCTTAAATGAGATATTCACCTGTACTTTTTTCTCATCCTTAGCCACTCAGCCAAATGCTTCAGCTCTTCTTCTGCTCCCCTTCTTTATCACCGTATTACCACCTGTCCATCCCCAAATTACTCTTGTAAGAGACACAGTCTTCCTTCTTTTCTGACTGCTGTTCCTTGTTCTGAGCTAAACTAAGTGTAAGTTCACCTGAACCCTTTCTAATCTGTTATCTAAGTCTAACTGTTACTGACATAATTTCTGCATGGAATAAAGTTATATTTCAAGACTGAACATTAAGGAATGGATAATTGCACTAATGAATGCAAATCTAGCAGCTATTCTGCATATAAACAAACTGATCACATCATTTATTTGAACTGTATTTCTTCTAGCATTTACTAACAACCTTCTACTTGCACATTTATAGACATTTGGCAATCACTATGTTCTTCTTCAATCATCTTGTTTTTTGGCTAATTCTAAAGATAATTTCCTATGTATCCTTAAGTGCATCCTTTCTTCAGCTCTGCAACCTTGGTATCAGCAATTGCATAGTGGATTAAGGCAGTGAGCTGTAGTTCTTGTGGTACAGGGTTTGATTCTCTCAGCTCCCATTTGCTTACTGTGTTACTCTGGGCGAGTCACTTAACTAGTCATTTCTGTTAGACCACCTCTGAAAAGGGAGTGTGTCCAGTGGACCTACCTGTATAACAAATGGGTACTGTTATATTTATTATATTTCACAGTGATAAAAATGAGATACTGTTTGCTAACCTTTCTCTTGCAATTATCTCTGACAACGTTTTTTGCTTACAAAAACCCATAAGGGCAACCCCTTTGCCACCTTTCAATAAACTCCTTCAGCCCTCTTCTGCATATATTAAAGTCATTGCATAGTAGGATGTACGTGTTTTATGATTTGTATATTATTTCACAGAGGTACTTTCTTTTCAGCAGACCTTCTTTGATATGTTTTCAGATATTCAGGAAACCAGTGAGTGTTAGAACTGTGGTCAGATCATGTGCTGGTGTGAACTAACTCAAAACAGCATTTAAAAATGCCATATGAGCAGACAACCATATCAAAAGGAAGGCATACGAGTAGCTGCCCAGCTGCAGAACTTGCCCATATGTTGGTCTTTGTTCATCCATTGATAGCAAAATGCATGAACGTCAGAGATAACACTCCAGCAGCTTTTTTTTAAATAATGTAGTAGCAGTGGAAACATGCTCCATGTAACAGTACAATATTAATCTTATGTTCTTAGAAGCTGTTTAAAGCACTGATCATTTATAGGTTCATAGGTTCATAGGTTCATACTAGGCTATCTGCCCGAGGGCATTTATAAGCCTAGCCCATAGTTTTGTGGCTTTCGCCACCCCTTTAGTTTGAAGAAACTATGCCCATTATTTTGCTGTGCCTCTGTCAAGCAGTGACACTGAGGTAATCCCTGGGGTATATCTGCGATCTCCCATCCATTGGTCAAGATTCCTCTTGAACAAGGCCAGCGAGGTGCTCTGCCTCACATGTACCGGGATTTTGTTCCACAGCATAGGGAGTCTTTGGGTGATGAATCTGTCCCTCCAGCACATCCTATTAATAACCGTGTCAAGGTTTAAGTCTCCCGCCCTTGTAGTTCTGAGGGATCTAGATTTTTTGAGGTGAAGCATGTTCATCAAATCTGGGTTTGACATGGCCTTGTATGTCAGGCACAGGTCACCTCTGAGCAAGTGGTAAGCGACTGAATAGAGCTGGAGTTCTTTCAGTCGGGCAGCATAAGACATATTTTTGAGACCCTTTATCCTTTTGGTGAGGAACTTTTGGGGCCTTTCCAGCTGCTGCAAGTGTCGGGTCAGATACATTCCGAATGGGGCATTGTACTCAATCATTGGTCTGATGAGTGATGAGTATAGGGGGACGATGACCTCCCTTGATCTAGATGTGAATCCCTTCATGATCAGGTGGGCAATGTAGAAGGTCTTCCTAACTACTTTAGCAATGTGAGTGTCAAACGAAAGGTTACTGTCAACCTGGGTCCCCAGGTCCCTGATAACTTCTTCTGTGCTCAGTGGATTGCCACCTATATGGTAGCTAGGGGTAACCTTGTTTTTCCCGAAGGGTATGACTATGCATTTCTTGGCATTTAACTTTAGGCCATGGCTCTGGCACCAGTTATTCATTTCTGTGAGACCCTTCTGAAGGATATCTGTGTCAGATGTGTTTTCGACTATGGCGCCCAGTTTGCAGTCATCTGCAAACTTTGTCAGCCATAACCCTCCTGTGTTTGCTTGTACTTTAGAAAAGTAGATGCCGAACAAGAGTGGGCCCAGGACTGAGCCCTGTGGGACACCACTTGTGACAGGCTTTGAGTCTGACATGGTGCCAGCAACTCTGACCCTGTGGGTTCTGTCACTCAGCCAGTTTGCAACCCATCTTGTGATGTATGGGTTTACATTTAAGCTGATGATTTTTTCAATGATACCTGAGTGGGGTATTGTATCGAAGGCCTTTGCCAGGTCGAGGTAGGCTGTATGGACTGCCTTTCCCTCATCAATGGCCTTGGTGACTGTTTCAAAAAAGTCAACCAAGTTTAAAAGGCATGATCTGCCTTTGACAAAGCCAAACTGGGTTGGATCCAAAGTCTACAGATTCCCTATGTCTTTATTTATGAGTTCCATTATGATCCTCTCCATGGCTTTGCAGATAAGGCTTGTCAAGCTAATGGGACGGTAATTTCCAGGGTCGGTGGAGGCACCGCCTTTGTGAAGTGGGACCACAGTCGCTGTGCGCCACTCCCTGGGTACGTAACCTGAGGTGAGACTAAGATTAAACAGCTGTCCTAACTGCGGGTTTAATTCCTCATTGAGTTCGTGGAGCACGCAGCCGGGGACACCATCCGGTCCCATGGATGCTGTGTTTTTTGCCTTGGAGAGAGCAGTTCTCACCTGGGCGTTAGAGATGTTTGGGGGGCTACAATCCTTTGGTATAGATATCTCTCCTTTTGGGGGGGAGGGGGGGGAGAAGTTTGCACTGAACCTGTCAGCCAGTATGTTGACAATGTCTGTAGGATCAGTAATCTTCACATCATTTTGAACTAATTCTGAGCATATCTGGGAGTTTCCTCCCAGGTTTCTAACATAGCTAAAGAAGGCCTTATGATTGTCTTTTGAGTCCTTAGCTATTTTTCTCTCAAAATTTGCTTTGGATGATTTCATGAGAGCTCTTAGCTTTTTACTTATAATGATCCAAAAACAAAACAAGGTGGAACGCTGCTATGTTAAAAACTTTAATCCAAAAATAGAAATGCAATAAAACAAGATGAGCGCTTTCGGGATATACCCTTCATCAGATATAGTGGGAACATTAGACAAACATTTTAAATATAATGACAGCCAATCAAATTCAATAGAAAGCCCGCCTATTTTGTAGGACGGGTTTAATAGGTATAACTTCATTTAAACCTGGCTTCCTATTTGCCATTAAGTCAACAATCCATCTGGTTTCTACCAGTTCTGTTTTTAACTTGATATCACCCCCCCTACTGTTCAATCTTACATTGACAATGGCCCGGAATTTAAAAGTGTGTGTAGGAAATTCTTTTACATGTCTACATAGAGCATTTCTTTCATCTCCGTTCCTAATACAGGACAGATGTTGCAAAATCCTCACTTTTAGCATATTATTAGTCTTCCCAACATAGAAACAAGGGCAGAGACAGCATTCGGCTAAATAGACTATATCAGTAGTGCGACAAGTAGCCTTACCCTTAAAAAAGAAAATTCTGTTTGTAACTGGATGTTTAAATTGTGTGTCCTTATTAATATTAGGGCATGCTTTGCATATCCCACAAGGTGTAGTCCCTGTACTATGTAACACCTCATGCTTGTAAAAATTATCAGATTTTTCCATACACAGGAGATCCTTTAAATTTTTATTTCTCCTATATTTAAAAGTAGGAAAAGGGCCCACAATATCTTTCAAACTACAGTCACTAGTGAGAATATTCCAATTTTTTCGCACTATATCACAAGCATCTCTAATGTTGCTGCAGTAAGTGAACATCAGTTGTGGCGCCTTATGTCGATTGTCCTTAACTAAATTACTTTCTACATTCTTAGCTCGCTTTATCCATGGTTTATATGTATTGTGTCTTAAACTTTTATTTTTATCTATAACCTTATTCACCATTTCAGATTTATAACCCCTGTCTTTAAGACAGTCTTTAAGGTTATCTATTTCTTCTGCAAAGGATGAATCATCCATACAAATCCTTGAAGCCCTGCTGACCTGTCCTTGTACAATGTTGGGATGTGTGTACCTCGGGTGCATACTATCAAACGATAGAAGGGTGTTCTTCCAACACTCTTTTTTTATAAAGTTTGGAGTTAAAACCTACCTCATCCTGTCCTACTCTAACATCTAAAAAATCTATGGAGTCATATGATTGTTTGACCGTGAACCTAAAAAATGTAGTGGTAGAATGTAAAAAATCCACAAATTCTCCTAACTTTGATTCAGACCCATCCCATAAAAGAAAAACATCATCTACAAAACGTAGATAAAGTTTTATGTGATTTTTCCAAGCTTCATTATTTAGAACAAATGTATTCTCCCAATATGAGAGTACCAAGTTAGCATAGGTATTAGCGCAGGGGGTGCCCATGGCTGCCCCCTGCGCTTGTCTATACAATGAATTAACTCCCATAAAAACATTATTCTCTAAAACCAGAGTTAACAGGGTCTTAACTAGGGCGATCTTCTCTTTACAAACTCCAAGTTTTTCCAAAAGTTCACCAATGGAATAAATGCCATAGTCATTGTTGATCACCGTGAATAGATTTTGTACATCCATTGTGACCATCAATAATTTAGCTGATCGCCCTAGTTAAGACCCTGTTAACTCTGGTTTTAGAGAATAATGTTTTTATGGGAGTTAATTCATTGTATAGACAAGCGCAGGGGGTAGCCATGGGCACCCCCTGCGCTAATACCTATGCTAACTTGGTACTCTCATATTGGGAGAATACATTTGTTCTAAATAATGAAGCTTGGAAAAATCACATAAAACTTTATCTACGTTTTGTAGATGACGTTTTTCTTTTATGGGATGGGTCTGAATCAAAGTTAGGAGAATTTGTGGATTTTTTACATTCTACCACTACATTTTTTAGGTTCACGGTCAAACAATCATATGACTCCATAGATTTTTTAGATGTTAGAGTAGGACAGGATGAGGTAGGTTTTAACTCCAAACTTTATAAAAAAGAGTGTTGGAAGAACACCCTTCTATCGTTTGATAGTATGCACCCGAGGTACACACATCCCAACATTGTACAAGGACAGGTCAGCAGGGCTTCAAGGATTTGTATGGATGATTCATCCTTTGCAGAAGAAATAGATAACCTTAAAGACTGTCTTAAAGACAGGGGTTATAAATCTGAAATGGTGAATAAGGTTATAGATAAAAATAAAAGTTTAAGACACAATACATATAAACCATGGATAAAGCGAGCTAAGAATGTAGAAAGTAATTTAGTTAAGGACAATCGACATAAGGGGCCGCAACTGATGTTCACTTACTGCAGCAACATAAGAGATGCTTGTGATATAGTGCGAAAAAATTGGAATATTCTCACTAGTGACTGTAGTTTGAAAGATATTGTGGGCCCTTTTCCTACTTTTAAATATAGGAGAAATAAAAATTTAAAGGATCTCCTGTGTATGGAAAAATCTGATAATTTTTACAAGCATGAGGTGTTACATAGTACAGGGACTACACCTTGTGGGATATGCAAAGCATGCCCTAATATTAATAAGGACACACAATTTAAACATCCAGTTACAAACAGAATTTTCTTTTTTAAGGGTAAGGCTACTTGTCGCACTACTGATATAGTCTATTTAGCCGAATGCTGTCTCTGCCCTTGTTTCTATGTTGGGAAGACTAATAATATGCTAAAAGTGAGGATTTTGCAACATCTGTCCAGTATTAGGAACGGAGATGAAAGAAATGCTCTATGTAGACATGTAAAAGAATTTCCTACACACACTTTTAAATTCCGGGCCATTGTCAATGTAAGATTGAACAGTAGGGGGGGTGATATCAAGTTAAAAACAGAACTGGTAGAATCCAGATGGATTGTTGACTTAATGGCAAATAGGAAGCCAGGTTTAAATTAAGTTATACCTATTAAACCCGTCCTACAAAATAGGCGGGCTTTCTATTGAATTTGATTGGCTGTCATTATATTTAAAATGTTTGTCTAATGTTCCCAATATATCTGATGAAGGGTATATCCCGAAAGCGCTCATCTTGTTTTATTGCATTTCTATTTTTGGATTAAAGTTTTTAACATAGCAGCGTTCCACCTTGTTTTGTTTTTGGATCATTAGCTTGTTGCTTTGGTGGACCTTAGCACAGCACTAGATATTCTTTTTTGACTGTTTACTTATAATGATGAAAGGTGTCTTACCTTTTAAGGATTTTGCTCTATCTTGTAGTAGCTTCCTCCTTTTGTTGTAGAGTTTGTTTATGGCTGGGGTCCACCAGACTGGACGCTTGCCTTTGGTACAAAGGGTCTTTGTTTTGCTTGGGATTGCCTGATCCATGCAGTCCTGCAGGTGCTGGTAGAAGGCATTTGTAAGTGATTCAGCGGCTTGAGTAATGTTTACCGCCGGCTCGGGGGCCTTAAAGGAGACCACACTAGTCTTTAGAAGTGTGAATTCGGCTTTTGAGAAGTTCTTCACTTTGGTCTTTTTTATTTCAGGTGGGGGGGGTGAGGACCTCCAGCGAGATTAGTTTGTGATCTGATCTCACCAGTGAGGGGTATACTTCTGGTGTTGAACATTGTGATCCCATGTTCGTGATGATGAGATCAAGTATGTTTTCTCCTCTTGTGGGGATGGTGACTAGTTGTTCCATGGCATTTCAGTTTATGAACTCCAGGAACCTTTGGGCTAGAGTGTTTGGGCTTGAGTAGTGATCCCAGTCTATATTAGGGTAATTGAAGTCACCTAGAATGATGGTGTTTGGGGATACATTTATCCCCTCCAATGTTTTCAGGAAAGCCATGTGAGGTTCCTGGGTTTGCGAGGGTGGCCTGTAACATACTACAAATTGCAGAGCAGTCTTCCCTATGGTTAATTGCACCTGGATGGTCTCCGATGCATCGTGCGTTGCCACCAATCTTGAGGTGTGGGTGTCCTTGATGAATATGGATACCCCCCCTCCTTTCTTGGTATTGTCCGGATTTTGGGGCCTGAACGCATGATATGAGGTAAAACCTGATAGTGCTGGGGTGCTCTCAGGAGCCTTGAACCAGGTTTCTGTCACAGCACAGACATCGATGTTCTCCATACTGAGAAGGGCCTCAAGTGCATGCATCTTGAGATTAAGACTTCTGGCATTGAGCAGCATTACCCTTAGTTTTTTTCCTTTTTTGTGTTCTAGGGTGGTAGGTTTAGAATCTGAGCCTTGCCTAAAAAAGGCACTATGGGGGTGGCAAGAGCCTTTGCCAATATCTGGAATCCCAGGGGTGACAGGTGCAAGCCGTCCCTTGCAAAGCAGCGTGGCTTGTCCAGCATGTCATCCCAGGCAGACAGACATTGGATCCCCTTTGAATGACACCAGAGTTTAATCCAATTGTTAAAGCTGATCATCTTATCTCTGTATTGTGGCATCATTCTTGGTGAAGGTAGGATACTGCTCAAGGTCAGGGTCATACCTGCCTGGGCTACATAATCAGAGAGCTCCTCAATGTCTCTTTTCATGTAGTCAAAGGAGGTACGTCTCAGGTCGTTTACACCAGCGTGGACAATGACTGAGTCGTACTTGTACCTGCTGTTGAGAGACCTGAGTGCTTGTGTTATGTGGCGGATTCTAGCGCTCGACAGGCAGCTTACTGTGACCTTCTCCTTACTCAGTCTGGTGAGCGGGACGTCAGTGTGTCTGACTATGGAGTCACCAATGACGAGTATTTCTGGCATTGTGTTTGTCCTTAAGGGCTGTGACTGTTTGACACTCTGACTGTGTGGTCTATGTGTTGCAGGTGTTGTGTCCTGAGGTGGTAGTTGTTTGGGTGTTTGCTTTGGTGGCCTCTGCTGTTTTGGTAGATTTTTGATCAGAGCCTCCGAGTATGTCTTTGTGTGTTTATGTGTATGATTTGAGGTTGTGATGATACTATGTGAGACTGGGTATATAGTGTGTGTGGTTACCTTCTCCTCCTGTCTGGTCTTGCCAGTCCTATGTTGAGAGAGCACAGCCTCCAGTTTGGCCGTATAGTTGCATCTCTCGCATGTATTTGTGTTTTGTGGGAGAAGGAGAGGGTTGTCTGTGTACATGAGGCAATTGTAACATTGCCTCAATATTCCCAGGTTCACCAGCTGAGCAGGAGAGGACACTAGCAACTGATCCCTCGACATGCTAGAAGGAATAGACAAAAACATTTTGTGCTCCATTTCCTAGTCATTTATTTATTCTCTGCATGGCAGTCTATCCTGCTCACCTTTAGCACCCCCTTCCCACTGGTTCCCCCATTGCCTTTTCATTCCCTGTATAAGGGACAAGAGTTAAGGGTGGTAGGGAGCAGGTTGTTGCCATATGTGAGGTTGGTATTAACTGCTGCTGTTTTGGTCTGTTGACTCCACAACTTCCTTGTCCAGAGCTTATGTGTAATTCACACATCTTGGAAGCAATAACCTGAAAATGGAGTATGCATTTAGAGTTTAAGCAGTGGCATTATAAAAAGTAATAAAGGATTTGTGGTCCTCATGTCCTTATTCTAAGACGCTAGGAAGCTGAAGCTCCTGTTCATAAACTAAAACCTAACAAAGCATTTGCATCCAGGAAGTCATTTGTACTAAAGCACTTATCTTACTATTTAAATATGTTTTGTGTGGTTCCTCCTTTTAGTATTTTTATTGCATTTTCCATGAATATGAAGTTACAGCTAATAATCTGAAGGCATTTTACTGTCTGGGCTGCTTTTTCAAGTGGGTTCTCTGCTGCGCCTAGGTAATTAAATTACTCGAGTGTTTTTTTTTTTTCATTTTTCTGCTTTTTGCTATTTCTTCTCTGAATCTGAAGCTTTAGCTATAAACTGAATTGGTTTTATAGTTTGCATTGTTTTTGTACTGTTAAGTGGATTAACGGCATTACTGTATGTAATTGGTGCGATTTCAGTCACTTTTTAAACTTAGAACAAACAGCCAGTTTTGATCAGCTGTGTGAGTTGTCTAGAACAAACAGGCCAGTTTTGGCCAGCTGTGTGAGAGTTATCTAGAAGTTGTGGTCATTAAAGCAATTGGAATGGGAGATTATTTTTACATTTCTGTGAAGTCACTGAATTCCCAAATGACTTAGCCATCCTGCAGGAAGATTTGTCCCAAATAAATAACTGTTGCCAAAAGCACAGACTGAAGTTAAATGCAAAAAAAAAAATGCATTATTGTATCCTATGGGAAGTCATCTATCCCAGAGAACTACCACATTAGCAATACACCCCTTAATAACTGACCGGTTGTTTGGGATTTAGGAACTTATGTGGACAGTGACCTAACTTTTGACCAACATGTGTCTATTGTTGTAAGAAAGTCCTTCTATATTGCACAGCTTATAAATAAAGGGATTGCATCTAGATCTTCACTTATCTTCACTGATTGTCTTTTTTGGGAATTTCACTCCTGCTCAGCTCTGACTGGCTCGCCTCACCTACTTTTTCCCCCTCCCTCCCCCCATGCACTGGTCCCGCCCCCTCCCCCTCATAGCTTATTTCCTAAACCTGATATCAAGATGTTGCACACCGTGGCCCCAATTTTAAATCCCTGCCCAATTCTCACTCAGAAGGTCCTGCTGTAAGGCTGCTCGTGTCACTTAGTGGTATGTTGTATCATTGCTCTATTAACTGATAATTGTTCTATTAACTGATAATATGCCTGCATATTGTATTTTAATTCTCTTATATGCTGCATATTGTATTTTAAGTATTCTGAATGCTGCCTTAAGCATCAGGCACTGTTATTTGCTGCTGTTATCATCTTATTGCTAGTCTGTGGTTATACTGCAATTGCTAGATATGAAAACCTTTATCACAAATGAGTTTTTTTATTGATATTGCTCTCAAGTCTACTCGATCTGCCCAGCAAATGCAGTATTTACCTTTCTCAAGTACTATATACCAGCCCCTTAAAAAGATTTAAGACAGTACGCTCTCCCAGCACCTCTCCGCAGCTCATAACTTAAAGACATGCAAACTTAGAGTGTGCTACATACTATCGGTCTCTGTTTTTTCTCTTTTTTTGCTTATTATGGCCTAGCTGAGATACATTGTATTAACTCGATATAGACCTGTAAGCCTGGATTGTGCTGGTGTACTGTTTCTTCTTCCTGCCCTTGGTGCAGTCTCAGCTGCCTTATTTAATATCTCCAGGAGTAGCTAATTGATATCTAGGAACTGCACTAAAACACGTGCTTCTCGTAAAACGCATACAGCCTCCTATATTTTATCTCCTGCTACTAGCAAATTAGACAAATGCTTTTCTACATATACCTGGTGTTTTTTTTTCTTTTCCTTTTTAAACAAACAGAAAAGACTGAGCATGTATCAATAAAAAAAATGCCAATCTCCTAGTCGGAGGTTGCTTAATGCTGAGACGCTACTGCTACTGGCTTGATTCATACCAGTACTAAAACTGAATGTACTATGTGTTAAATTGCTTGCTAAAAGTGAAGGTACTATGTTTTAAACTGCTTGCTTTCTGAATTTTTTATTTTTACTAAACCTATTGAACACCTCCTCTACACCTTCACTATTCTTCCCACTCTTGCACTCTTGTACCTCAAATCACCCTACCATACACTCTTACACCTCATTTCACACTATCAAACAAACAAGCTTTCTACTAAGTGCCCCCTCTGATTTACCTCACAGTCCAGCTAACTCTGAACTTAAACTTTTTCTCTCTATAGCCTGCTGTTTGCCCTCAGGTTCTCCCCATCCAAAAGCTTTAGAACAAGGGAATCCCTCCTTATAAGAAGACTACCTCCACCCTGGAAATCTGCAGCGCAGCTCTCAGAGCGTTGTTGTGTGCCCAGACCTAAAACTAAGTAAAGAAAAGGACTGCAGTGTGTATGTTATAATTATAATCCCCATCTCTGCCAAAGCATTCAAAATCAGTCTTTAAATAGCAGCGTGCATGGTAGCAGCCTACTGCAGCCCGCACTCTCCCCCCTGCCCCTTGCCTCCCAGCATTTACTCTTGCTTCTCTCTGTAACTACAGTAGTGTACCAATTTTTGCCACTAAGTGGCTGCATAACTCCCTTTTTGACTACCATTCATGTAAAGCAATTCCTTTTCCGTTAACATCCCTCGCTACAGCATTTCGTGTTAATTTGTAAGCTTGCTATAGCATTTTATATATTTGTAACTCTTTCAGTAAACATCTGTCCCCAAGCCTACTTTCCCCTGTTTGTTCCCAGATTCTCTCACTTACCAAACTGCCCAGATACACCTTCCCACCACCATCATCATCTTCACTGATTTTCTTTTTTGGGAATTTCACTCCTGCTCAACTCTATGTGCTCCGTTCAGGCTCACTCCGCTCCCCTACCCTGCCCCCAATTCCCACCCTCTCCCACTACCTCTACATTTACACATAACCAAACCACACCCTACGCACACCCAATCCAATCACATACAACCTCAATCAGACTCCACCCACTTCCAACCACAAGCCAATCTCCCACAAAACAATGCCTACCTTCTCCTCACTAACTATAATACTAACTATCCTGCTAATCTCCCTCACCCATATTACCCAACTTACACTCCCCACCAACACACACCTACCTCAAAACCCGCATGCCACCACCTCAGACCTCCCAAATAAATCCCACACATATTCACAAATCTCCCCTGAACTCTGTTTTCTCAAACCATCCTTTCTGTTCAAACCCACTGAACTCCCCACCCCACCCTCCCCACACTCTATTCTAAGTACTAATTCAAAAAACCTCTCCCCCATCACAACCCTACTTCACTATCCCCATTACACGTCCTCAAGCAACTCCTCCCTCATATCTCACTCTCATTCTCAGGTGACATCTACCCTAACCCCGGACCCAACCCCAGCATAACTCTCTCAAACCAAGCTTCCAAACCCTAGAGATCCAAATCTTTCTGCCTCACCACCCTTAATGCGCAAAGCCTCAAAAATAAAATTCCCAACCTCCATGCCTGGCTCTCTCACAACCAACCTGATATAACCATGATCTCCGAGACCTGTCTTAAACTCTCCATCAAAGACAATGAAATCCTCCCTCCAGGCTACCACATCTTACGTAATGATAGACCTCAAAGAAAAGAAAGGAGGTGGTGTAGCTATTATCTACCCCTCAACTCTTACCTTTACTCCCTACACCAACCCCGTCCCAAACTTTGCCAATTCCAAAATAACTGTGGCCTTTTTAAAACTTAACAACTTCAAATCTATTTGCATCTGTTCCATCTACATCCCACCTGGAGATAATACCAAAACAGTAGAAGACATCCTCCCTTCATTTAGCTCCAATATCAAAAATGAAACCTATATCCTTGGCAACATGAATATTAACTGGGCCTCTTTTAACTCTGATACCCCACCTCATTCAATCAATCTATACAATTTCACCCAGTTATAAACCTTCCTACCAGGCCAAATAAAGATGGTAGCTCTGGTACCATCATAGACTGGATATTAACAACCCACCCCAAATGCCGGTATAATACCAGACCCACTCAGTGACCACCTACCAGCCTTCATAGACCACCTACCCTCTCACATAGAAAAACAACACCAATTCACCCAAACTCGCAACCTAGCCTCCTTCAACCCTGAAATCTTTTTAGAATGCCTTACGTATACTGACTGGTCACCCCTAAAAAACCTTCCACTAGACAGTGCTGTATCTTATTTCAAACAAACCATCCTTACCCTACTAAATAAACTAGCCCCCCTCAGATCCAAATGCATCAGAACCAATTCCTGCCCCTGGCTATCCCATGAATCTAAATGTATTATGTATCAACAAGACAAAAAGTGGAAACAGTACCAAAAACAGAAAACTCCCAACTACATCCTAGAATTTAAACTATTATCTAACCTAGCCAAAAAACTAACAACAAAAGATCGCAAAACCTACTACTGCAAACTGCAATCCATGCACTCAACCAACCGTAAAAAGTTTGAAATTCCATCTCCACCATTTTTAACCCCAGTAATAAAGCCAACCCATGTTCTGATCCTAACCTTTCTAGCCTTGAAACTCCCACAAAATTCAACTCATTCTTTATAGACTACATAGCTAAACTATCCTCCTCCTTCTCAAACCCCACTTCCAACCAAACCCCCTCCTGCCCCCCTCACCCCCCCAGTTACCCTCCTCCCTCTTCCCTTTTCAATCTTAGACCAGTTTCCACAAACACAATAAAAAGACTACTCCTAAAGCTAAAACCTTGTCGCAATGCACCAGACAACCTACCACTAACCTTCCTCAGTATATCTGCTGAAACTATAGCCTATCCCATATCTATTCCTATAAATAGATCCATACAAGAATCCTATGTCCCAACCATCTGGCGACATGCATTCATTATCCCTCTCCATAAAGGTGGTAAAAACATGGACACAACCAACTTCAGACCCATAGCTATACTCTCTCCTCTCTCTAAAATACTAGAGAAAACTATCTACTCACAACTCATGCCATACTTAACCCAACACAAACTCCTCCTCCCTACTCAACACAGCTTTCAATCCAGCTACAGCACCATGACTGCCCTCCTGTACTTTCTTGAAGCCATCAACCTAGCATGTGACAATGGCAAATGCGTATCATCACTGTTTCTAGATCTCTCAAAGGCATTTGACACCATCTCCCACTCTTTACACCTGTCCCAGCTCTCATACGTGCACCTCTCTCCCTCGACCTTAGACTGGTTCTCCAGCTACCTATCCATGTGCCAACAAGCTGTCCAATGGAAAGATTCAACCTCTCCTTTCTTACCCACACCCACAGGAGTTCCCCAGGGATCTGTACAGGGGCATTCCTTTTTAAGATATTCATCAACAACTTCCACCACTCCATCCCTGATGCCTCAGTTATCCAATACGCAGATGACTCCACCATCATCTTCTCAGCCTCCTGCCCCTCTGAACTTCTACTTAAAACCCAAATAGCCTTCTCCAGAACAGAATCATGGATGTAATCCCATCACCTAGCCCTAAATGCTAACAAAACAAAACTAATGATTTTCACTCCTACCAAAAACTCCCAGTTCAACAAAAACCTATTCTCTATTAAAAGCCAAATAACACCCCTCTAGAAATTGCTCGCAGTACCAAGCTACTCGGCATTACCATTGACGAAAACCTAAAATTCGACTCCCACATCTACTCCACAATCAAGAAAAGCCATCAAAAAATTGGTCTCCTCTACAGACATAACTGCTACCTCAGCCCCTCCACCCGACAAACCCTTGCATCAACCTTCCTTCTCCCCTCTCTCATGTATGGTGCTCCCTATTCTCCAACCTACAACTTGGCCTGCATTCCGGAATTGAATCCTGCTACCACAAAATCTGCACATTTGCAACTAGTTCTAAAAACTCATTCCATCATTGCCACTCTCTACACACCCTCAAATGGCTAGAACTCCCCAACTACCTAAAATACCTACAACTTACAACGGCCGACAAACTCATTTTCAAACCTGCAGAATGCCCTACTCTTGCCAAATCCCTAATACCCTACACACCTAGCTGCTTCTTGAGATCCAAAAGCCAAAACCTCCTACAAGTGCACAAATCCTCGCATCCCCCTGGCCAATTACTAATATCATACACCATAGCCAAACTATGGAACTCTCTACCCCCCACTATGCAGTATACCAAAACACAACAACTTCAAATCCATTCTGCTCTCTCATCTGTCCTCCAAATGGGAATGCCCTTCCCATGCTCCTGCCTAAACACTCCCCCACTATTAAATCCTTACCCCTCTTTAAAAAAATATAGGACCAGTATACTATCCCACAGTACTACATCCATTTCTCTTATTTGTATTCTATCCATTCTCCCCCTCAGTTGTATTCTATACTCCATCAAGTTAGGAAATTGAATTCTGTTATACATTATAATGACTCAAATGCTATTCAGGCTTATCAATTATATTCTATATGCATTATAACTACTCAAATTATTTTAAATTGACTACCTAACTCAACTAGTAACCTCCGTACATCCTTTACTTGAAATGTTTAAAGATTTCAAACTGAACCTTGACAAACAAATTACTACCTAGTATGAGTTATCTTTGCCAAAGCTGCACAAAAGTCGTAAATTGATTTTGATATGATACTTTTCAATCTATTATGTGTCTGTATATCCTTCTTAAATAATGTTATGCATGCAAGCCTCTGGCTTATTATATATATATTTTCAAGACTATATTCTCTCAAAAATTATGAATGTAATTACTTGTGGAGCTTTTCTCCCCGGGCCTCCACTGAAAATGGGTAGCTCTGACTCAGTGGACTCTCCCAGTCAACAAATTCAAATAAATAAATAAAATCTAGGGATGTCATTGTTCCCCTTTACTTATCCCTCATTAGGCCAGTCATTATGTATAATTCCCCCTTTGGCATGGATTTATCCAGACACATGTAACAACTGAACTGTCCATGGAGATACCTTACTAAAAGGATACAAGGCATGGGCCAGCTCAAAGCACTGACACTATAGTATCCTAAAGACTGCTAAAAGGTGACCTCTGTCTGGCATAAAAGGCATACTCTGACCCAATGCAGATATATTTACTGCACATCGGTAAGTCATATGGCATCAGAAATACTTGGTCTAGAGATCTAAAGCTCTTTTGCAACATCAACAGAATGGTTTGGAGGGACACGTTTATCTCACAGAGGATACTACTGCTCTGGAACAGAGTCCACATCCCCATAAAACAAAGTTCATCCTTGTCCATGTTCAAATACAACTTGGATCTATGAATGGGAAATAGAAAATTTACCCCAGGACTGCCCCCATACTACTAATGGATAGAGGCAACTCCTAAATGTTTTAACCCATGCATGGGTCCCCTCAAATTTTCTATGGTATGATCCCAGTTGTTCTCATTAGGGGTTATATATAATTATCGTCCAATGGAAATAGTAAGGCCAGTCTCTATCCAAATGGGATAGGTTCATTTGAGCATAAAAGCAAAACTGACTAGGCTTAAAAAGGCCCGCAAGGGCAACTAGCCTAGTACTTACCTATGAACCTATAAACCTATAAACCATATAGGCTAGAACTTTAGCTGTTTCTAGTTTTCATTTCTCCTGTTATATATATTGCAGTAGCAGTTAGCTATTATTGTATTACTCTAACACTCTTGGAAGCAGAAGTTCCTTTGCACAAGCTAAAACTAGACAAAGCATTTGCACTTCATTTTGCATCCAGGGAAGTACATTTATACTACTGCCTTTATCTTACACTTTAAATATGTTTTATTTACCACCAACCCTATCTCTTTCCTGTTGGATTATTAAACTTGGTGGCTTTTGAGCTGTCTAGCCCTAATTATATATAACCCCTATATGTATGTTTGCCCTTGGAAGCTCTTTCTAGTGTATTTTCCTCTGCTCATTTTACTGGACACTGACAGATCAAAGTGGGAAGGCCCCACCCTTAGATTGTTAAAGCTTGAATTAACTTCTGTTTCATACCATCCCACTCATTTAGTGTATAATGCAATATTCAGAGTATTACTCCCTTTTCATATCTTATTTTTAAAATCTGTAACATCTGGGACTAAACTGCCAATCACTGCACAGCCTGGGAAATGTTTCTCAGGAATCCACTTGCGATTAATGCTTCTGTTTTACTCCTGGACAGAGATGGAGCAGAAGAACATTATTTCCCAACCTTTCTAGGGATTAGTAGTCACTGGAAATTCTGAAACATTGCTTCCTAGGACTAGGTTTGGGATTAGTGCTACTGCTTTCTTCCTGGTGAGAGAAGGAATTGAGAAGCACTTATTTTCTGCTGATTGCTGACTGGATAGTGTGTACTGCACTCCGCTGAGTCGTTTGATTGCAGTTTTTGGTGGGGACCTCTTCAAGGTCTTTGTGCAGCTTGGCTTTCTTTTGTGTTCAGCTACTTTAGGTTCCATTCAGGGTATCTACTAAAAGAAGACTATAAAAAATGTACTTAACCAATCAACACCTGAGTTAATACTATTACTTAACCAATCAAATCTGGGTTAATACTACTCTCAGGAAGCAGCTTGGGTTAGTGCTACTCTCGGATTCCTCACAGTATGCAGCTCTGTTGAGACCAAGACTATGTCCATTATCAGACAGATACCACCACCAGTTACCAACTCCAAAACTCACAGGTTCAAACTCCTCCGTAACCCCACAGGAGTATACACCTGGAACCATGGACATGTACTTTCCAACTGTCCATACATCCAGCTTGGGTGCAATTGACATCCAAAGACAATGCAACAATTATCTAATGTTTACTGACAACCACCTACTACTTAGACAAACTGAGACAGTGTGTGAGAGATTTAATTATATACTATTATTGAAGGCAAAGCTCTTGAATAAAGCCCCTACAAATAGCTAACAAGCTGTCAGTAACACACAATACACACAATACCACACTATACTTATCAACACACTATACAGATCACACACAAACCTACTTAAATTACAAATGACTCCAAAATTTAACCTCAAAAACAATTACCCTCAGCAACTTTATAAACACTTAATTCAGGCATCACCCAGCATGAAACATGTATCTGTGTCTCTCAGTGTCTCAGATCAAAGATCCATAAGGCAAACCTCTACACAATCCAACATTCTAATCATAGTTGAGTCCATAGTAATGTGATGTTAGGAGGTACTGCCAGTACAGCTAGCTGTAATTTTGCAAATAATTATATGTCATTTGTGGATATCAAACTGATTTATACAAGATGCTTATGTTACAAATGTATTAAAACTGTATGTCATGTGTATATCAAACTGATTTGTACAGATGCTTGTGTTGAAACGGTATTTGTACAGTGCTTGTGTTTGAAATGTATCAACAGTGTGTCCTACTGGAAAGAACAAAAATGTACATGCACTATTGTAACTGTTTAAATGTATATGTTTTAACAGAGGAAACAGTAAGGTTAACCTCAGTCCAGCAAACTTTAAAATATGTCTGAAATTAAATCCCTTTATGGGTTAGGCCATAAAGATACTCTCTCGCAGGTTTCAATGCAGCCAGAGGCACAAAGTCTGTACCAGGAAGCTTTCTGTATTGTCTTTGGGGTGAACTAATTACTACTGTGGAAGCATGGAGGTATGAAATTGTTTTATGATTTCCAGCACCTGCCACAGATCTGAGCAAAAGCCCTTGTGTGTGTACTTTTACATATATGTGCTAAATCCTGCCAGCTTCCAGTAGTGCAGGTTTGCATGGGAACTAGAAGTCAGATGACCAGAAGTGATGTCATTCTGCAGGCTATCACAGAAGTAATCTTTTAGATATTATTTTGAGAAGTCTCTTAGTGAGACTGAGCATTCTGTATTCTGTCTTGGGCTTGACAACAAGGACTATTCTCCACATCATCTGCCTTGCTCTATTAAATAAGTAGGGAATAGTATAATTCTCTTAGATTCAGTCAGGAATATAGTGAAACTTAGTTTAGATATTGTTTTTCTTTATTTGCCTGAGCTTGTCCTTCAATGTTATTTTAAATATTTCCTGTGATTCTGAACTCTGATGTCAATGCAAATATATATATTTAGTACTGTCTTGTTCTTTTATTATTTATTATTAAATATATTAAACCTTTCATTGTGGTTGATCTTTGTAGAGATATTTAAACTCGGAGAGTATTTGCATATTTATTTGGTGACACTGTGTGGGCTACACCTAATAGCCTTGCTCTTGGTCAAACCACCATTTGTATTAATATTAATTTCACTCAGGATATTGGGTATCCTTTGAAGAGCCTTAAGGTAGCCGGCAGGAGTATCTGATGGCAGTCATAACTACCTTATAGTCTGGGCAGAAGGGGGCATAGCTAGTAAATCTGTGTTTTTCCCAGATATGTGTGTGTGTGTGTGTGTGTGTGTGTGTGTGTGTGTGTGTGTGTGTGTGTGTGTGTGTGTGTGTGTATGTGTGTGTGTAAATCAAACCTCAGAGAGTGTGTGTGTGTCAGCTACTTGGGCAGGGACATGAAGCACTGGTTGGAAAGAGAGGGTGATGGAGGGGGTCTATATTGAATAATTGGAAAGTGAATTCCCTGAATGATATTTACATCAAAAATACCATTCAGCAAATTTGCTCTTGTGGGGACTGTGCCCCCCCCCCACACTAATTATATATACCAACTCCGAGATGGCACCACAGTGAGGAAAGGGCAAATTTTCTGATCTTCACTGTACTGCGATTTCACTATTAACAGTTTACTGAATGGTATTTTCGATGTAAATACCATTTGGTGAAGTCACTTTTTGATTATTCAACATAGACACAATGGAGGTCTTGGCTTGGATACTCAGCTGAGATCTCAATTCTGTAGCTGTGCCAGTCTGGAGTCTTACTGGGAATCTGGTGAAAGAAGGAGAAACCAACCCCAGACTGACTGTGCTCCCTGTGTATTCTTAAGGGAAATTGTGCTTGATTGTACTTGATGCAGAGAGATGCATCTGGAAATACTGTGTGTGTACCTGTTATCCTCCCAGCAAACGTCCCCCACTGGTGCCAGTGGTGAGGACTGAGGCTCCTTGATTACTGGCCCAGAGGAGGGTCATCACAGTGACATGCACTGATTTACCTCTCTGCAGACTGAGTAAGGAGAGGGTCAGAGTTTGCTGCTTTTCAGGTGCCAGGATTTGCCACAGCATGCATTCACTCAGGTTTTTGCACCATAAGAACACATATGACACATTCATAGTACACATGAGAGAAAACAACTTGAGGCATACCTTCATGGGCTATCTAAAGAGAGACATGATGGAGATCTTAGAATATGTGACCAAGGCAGGTATGAACCTAGCATTGAGCTGATTTTTGCCATCACAGAGAATGAAACCGTAAAATGAAAAAAAAAAGGTTATTGACTTCAACAACTGGCTTAGGTTTTGGTATCATTCAAGGGAGAGTTCAATATATTTCATCTTGGAGAGAGAGATGGAAGACAGTCCTAAGAGCTTTACCAAGGATACCCTGCACCTATCTCCGCAAGGCTTTGTAAATTGACTAAAATCTTTCCACCCCATAGTGCCTTTTTTAGGCAATGCCAGTCTTCAACAGCTTCTGACTTAACAAAACAATATCCAAATAACATAAAGATATTGCTGTTCAATGCTAGAAGCTGCAAAAAATAAAAAAACGAAAACAAAACTTCACTCCCTACAGTCATTGCTTACCCTGGACTGTATTGCTATTTGCATTGTCACAGAGACCTGGTTCAGGAGCATTGAAACACTCCATCTATGCAGGGTTTTAATATTTACCATGCATTCAGATGCACCTCACCAGATGAAAGCACTAAAGGTGGCAGTGTCTCTATATTCGTAAAACAAAATAACACCTCCAGACTCATTCGACAGGATAATGATTTGGAACTCCTCCATGTGTACCTTACTATTAACAAAATGCCTCATTACATCAAAGCTAACTATAGGACCCCTCTATGTCCTCCTTGGCCAATAACTCCTTCTTGACTTATATGGAGTCTGCATGTATTAGACCAAGCACCATTCTCCTAGGGGACTTTAACTAATCCTCCTTTAACTAGGAGACTTATACATCCCCTAACATGTACGTCAGGAGATTTCTAGACTTTATGCATACAAACTGTCTCCACTAGGTAGTCTTCAACCCAACTAGGGGAGGCAAAATCCTGAACTTGGTCCTCACCAATGTGAGACAACTCTGTTCCCCACCAGTTATAACTCCCTCCTTCATTAAAGCAGACCATAAATCAATCACATTCACTGTAAGATTAAAGCCAGAGCCATCAAAAAATACCTTGATATTCAGAGATTATGAAAAAGCTAATCTACAAAACTGAGTGATAATCTGGATAGAAAAAAATCAAGGACCTAAATCATGAAAACTACATTGATCATTTCAAAGGCTTGTCCATCTTCTCAGCAGCATACAAGCTGCTGAGGGATGATCTCTGCCATGCACACAGAGCCTCAACAGGTCTTACCTGATGACTTCACTGTGTATGTGGAATCCTTTACAGCCAAATACTATACACATGTGAATAGTTGCATAGATGCATCTGTCTCTATCTGAAGCAAATATGACGCCAAATTAAAAAAAAAAATACATGTAGTGGAACGGTACTATAAACAGGTTCTACAATAAAAGAAAAAAATCAAGGAAGCAACAATAAGTGTAACTATCAAGATGTCCAAGATGTCAAAAATGCTCTTGCTAAACTAATCAAGGAACGTCTGTCTCTGGTCAAATCATCCAAATTCAAATATGAGGTAAAAATAGCTACCCAGGCAAAAGGCAACCATAAAGCATCCTTTACCTATGTTAGAAACCTCAAAAACAATGCCCAGCACTGCTAAGAGTCAATAGAAAATGATAATGACCCTGTGGACATAGCCAGTCTATTACTGGATAAATTTTTCTCTAACTTCCCTCCAAAATTCCCTGATTACATACCCACATCTAGACCCCCCTCGAAATATTCCAAGAACAAGTCCTAAAAGCCCATAATGCTCCTTTCAGTATGCACCTGTCCAAATGCTTAACACAACTTGAACAACCACAATGCTTTCTCACCAAGAAAATCAAGGTTCTAAATCATGAAAACTACACTGACCATTTCAAAGCATTGTCCATCTTCTCAGCATGATGCAGGCTACTGAAGGACAATTTCTGCTATGCATACAGAGCTGCAACAGGCCCTATCTTCTCTGATCTACTAAAGATCCACTTGTTTCTGCCCCAGGAATAGAACATGTTGGAGGGATAGGTATGCATCACAGAGAATGCCATTTCTTTGGAATCATCTTCCTTCTCACATAAAGCAAAACATTTTCCTTACTCTAGTCAAATGTAATCTAGATGAATGGATGGGAATTCACCCCTGGTTTATCATCCTCATCCCTTATAGGCAGGGGCAACATGCAAATGTTCTACCTAACATTGGGTTATTTGTACTTAAATTAGAAGGACTAAAACATCATGGGAATGCAGGGCTAGACTTCTAAAGATACACACAAATCATTAGCCTAGTAAGTACCTATGAACCTGTTAACCTACAACAAAGCAGTAAAAAAGTGGAGTATGTTTTTATCCCAGTGCAAAAGAGCTGGTAAAACACAATCTGGGGGTACTGAGCACAGTTCAAGAGGCCTTGTTTTTACCTGATAATAGACAGAGTAAAAGAAATATACACAACAGCAACAAAAACGCTGTATTTTCATCTACCGAACTCCCATAAAGAAAGACTTGCTACATCTTTTCTTGCACAATCTAGAGAAAAGGAGGCGGAGAGGGGACTTAAACAAACATTTAAGTACCTCAAGAGAATGTATAAAGTGAAAAGTGGTTAATTAAAATATATGTAAATATATATATATATATATATATATATATATATATATATATATATATATATATATATATATATATATATATATATATATATATATATATATATATATATATATATATATATATATATATATATATATATATATATATATATATATATATATATATATATATATATATATATATATATATATATATATATATATATCTAAGAATAGGAGGACATAATTAAAAAGAAAGTAAGTAGAAGCCTTATGTGATACATGGAAGTACTTTTTAACAAAAGAGGTGAAAGCTGTTGATCAGCCTAACTGAAGAGGTGGTAGCATCTAAAACAGTGACAGATATCAAGAGTGCGTTAGGCAGACAATACCATCACTATGCCTGGAAGAAGCAAAAAGTAGATAAGCTATAAATTAAATACATTTTATATCTCTAGTTATGTGGTAGGTAAATGGACAGATTAGAGGGATAAAGTGCCCCTTACCCAGCATGAAAATGTATGTTTCTCTGTAACGCAGGCTTAGACATGAGTCATCCCAATGAATGGCCTTTATAGAGCTAGGCTCCTGGCTGAAACTGGGTCACCTGTGGTACAGGCGGATGGCTTGTGGCTATAACTACAGACTGTCATGGTAGTTGCTCTTTCCTACTTACTTGCCACTTCCTGTATTATCTTCAGCTGTACTGCACTGACTCTGATAACTGAAAAATGCCTGTATGGTTGAAAGTCATACCTCTCAACCTTTTAGCCCAAGATATCTGGACAAAGCCTAAAATTATAGAGGGACAAATGCCCAAAAATAGAGACAGATTTTAATATTGCTGTTATAAACTTAGAAAGTTGCTAGAATGACAGTTTTGTATCTACATGCATTTTTTGAATTATATGAAATCTGTAACTCAAATGAATTTCATTATTCAGTGACTTCAATCCTCAGTGATTTGTCAGAAAAACACAAATTTTATGAGGAACAGACAAAAAATATGAGGCAAAAATCTGAACATTCTGTGAAAATCTGGGCAGTTGAAAGGTATGGGTTGAACATAATGGAACCTGTGAATGTAGCATTGGGATGGATATAATGAATATCATTGTCTGTTATATTAATTAGTAATTCTGATGCTTTGTCATTACTTTCAGGAAATACTGAGCCA
Source organism: Protopterus annectens (assembly GCF_019279795.1). Classification (NCBI taxonomy): domain Eukaryota; kingdom Metazoa; phylum Chordata; order Ceratodontiformes; family Protopteridae; genus Protopterus; species Protopterus annectens. The sequence goes on from NC_056736.1 coordinate 452,020,538, forward strand.
AATCCCTCATGAGTGCTGTTCCTAATAGTTATGCTTTTCAAACTCACAGTCCAAACATCTATTACTCTTTAAATGCCCTAACATTTGAATTTCCTGACTGTGGTGGAATAAACAGCAAAACAGATTTCATTCATGTACAAATTTTACAAAAGATCTTTGACATTTAGATATCTGTGAAACCTTATGGAAAACAACCTCAGGAGCTCCATTTCGTTAAATATATGCTGATCTGAAAAGGCAGGTCAAGTAAACACATTAGAAGAAGTTTTCTCCTTTACCTTAGGTAACAGATATATTCTCCGACACAAATAATTCAGCCCTAATTTCATTCTTTCTGCCCTCTATACCTGCAATACTACCAAAATTTGTATTGCCCATAGACACTGTCCTTCCATTTCCTCACCCTCTGCCTTCTATATCATGCTTCACTTACTTTAATCACATATTAATTAGTCAGCCAACCACCTTTCTTCTTCTAGTATGTGTAAATATCGATTTTCTTGGGTCGGCTAAAAAAGATCCCCTCGGTACTCTAACAGACTTTTGTTCTATCCTGCCTTGTGCATAATCCAACTAGACCTAACCCACATTGATCAAACTGTTCACTCAATGATGTAGTTTCACAAATAAATGATATAAAGCTCACATTATGACCATACAGCTCTTTAGAAAAATGTATAGACTTCTGAGTAGGTTCAAACCCATTCCATCTAACTCTACTTTCTCTATAGAAGACTTTACAATTGAATAAATCAGATCATCCATTACCACTTCTACGTCTGCCTTATGCCCCCTCTCCCCTGATTCCAACCTCTTCCACTCCACTTCAGAAAATTCTTTTTCAAAGAAACTGAAAAAAACATGGCAGTCCTGAAATTAAATCTTTCTCTCCACTGTTCATTAAACACTGCTGAAACTTCATATTTTACCAAGTTCACTTTTAGTTTAATGCTATTATTTTACTGCTACTAAAAAAATAAACCAAATCAACTAAGGAGTTAAGGCCCACCTGTCTTCTCCCTTCTCTTGCCAAATACCTGGGAAGAGATATCTAAAATCAAACACTGGAATAAACTTCTCAAATACAACTTCTTTTCCAGAAAAAAAAAATGCATGGTTTCTTCCTGGCAGGGGTACACTCACATCACCCTTAACTCTCTCAGAACTCATCCTCATGTCCATGGACTTTGGCAAACAGCTGACTTCTTTGTGGGTCACCCAAGAGCTTTAGTCTGTTTAACCACAATTCACTATTAACTACCTCTACTCTGCCTCATTCCCTTTTCAGTGAACTGATACAGCTGTTCTTCAGACCAGTCTTGTTGTCAAAACTAGTTCTATCCTCTTGTTCAAAGTATCCGTCCTTAGTAGAGTACTGCAGTGGTCAGTATTCAGTATGCTTCTCTATCTTCATCAAATCTCTGCCTTCTGACCTACATCAAATTCTTTCCTTTAAACTGGCAATTTGGCCATTTCCAGAGCCTCTGAAACCATCAGTTCTTTAAGAAATGACCACATAAAAAAACTTCAAAGCTGTCACTCTGCCTAAATTCCAATGAGTTGGAATACAATCAAAGTTATGACTCTGGCACCCATACTAGCCTATTCAATTTGTCCTTCCTCCCTTATAAAAACAACCACACAGGTACTGTCCCTTCATAAAAATACATTGGTAGGTACCCGAAGCCCTGTCTCTCTATGACTATTCAACTATGCATCTCAAGAACAAAACTGACCGCTCCCTCTCCAGCTATTGCAAAGTCTCTCATTCCCTTATGCCAAAAATTTACAATACAATCAGTAAAATAATACTTTACACTTAGAATGAATTTCTACTCCTCATTCTCGCATACTCTTCTGCCCCTGAATCCTATAGGTAGTCATATATGTAAGTTTATTCTACAGTCACCTAAACTTGAACTTCACTGCACAACCCTCTCTTGAGCTGATGGGTTCCATTTAAGGAAAGAACAGACCTTCTTCTCCTCACTCATAAAATTATCACACAAAATATTTCTCTTTAACTGGTCTCTAAATGTCATGCTAGAATTGCATAGTATAATTTTTTATCTTAAAATCATCTTTACCTCCTCCACCTTCTCTATAGGTCACCAAATTCCGTAGCTGATGTAATTAGGATTTCTCTTGTTCTTTCCCTAAAGTTTGGGAAGAACTGCTTCTAAAAGTCAGGAACAGTGAAACTACAAATGAGTTCTGATGTAAGCTAAAAGATATTCTAAAAGAAAAAAGCTTCATATCCCTGTTTCTCACAATCCATAACAAGTTACTATTTTTTCTTTTTGACTAGCATCTTAAACTCCTCTCTAATCAACAGCTGTGGGTAACAATTTAATCTCTGAGTTCTTCTCACCTTGTTCCCACATTTAGTTACAAAACTTACCTTAATACATCATCCGTTACTTTGTTGCCAACCACCACCTCATCTTACGCGTATTACCTTCACAGCTACTTTTTCCATGAGAATCTAATGCATTACGCTGCTGATTGTAACAAACATTAAGAATAATAATATGCAGATCCTACCCATCTACTGAGTTACAACTCACTATACCTACTAAATATGAATGTTTAAGGTACTGTTGATGGAAATGCTACTCTAGCAAGAACACCCAGAAGCTACCCATGCAAGCATGGCATTTGAACTGTTCTGGGTATACCATAAACTGTAATTCTGTAGCTTCAGTTCCTCAACACTGCAGAATAACTGATTTCTACATTTAAATAATCTAGCCAAAGAAATAACACACAATATATTTTTCTATCTGTGTTTATGTTCATATTATGAATAACTGCTGTGGCTTTCCCGAAGTCCTATTTGATGATTCATGTGAGTGCACAGGAAATTTCAGGATGCATACAACTCTTTTAGTACCTATAATGAAGGGAAACATTCTTTTTTTTTCCATAAAGAGAACTCATAAAAATACTGAAACTGGATGAAAGAGTATTGTGAAGAATGTGCTGTGCAGTAGGGCTTGGGTTGGGAGTCACTGATCATTAATGGAGCAAAATGTAGATGGTTTGGGGAATGCTGGTATAACCTGTTGCATCTCTCCATCTGGTAAGCACACAATTCAGTGAGACATGAAGGGAAAGGTTATTTGGTGAAGTAGCCTTGCAGCTGATGATCGCTATGTAAAGAGGATGAGATAGTGCTGAAACAGACAGTAGAACAAAAGGTGCTGAGTCTACATTGCACTCTATACTGATACTTTCAGTGCCTGCTGCAGTATATAAAGCTGTAAGGTGTGTATACATAGGGTCAACAAGCAAGACAAAATGAGCACAAACACCTGTATGCTACTCCTGGAGCACAAGGTGTCCTTCATACAGCAATAACATCAATGGTTAGGCCCACTGTACTGTGTACACTCTCAGTTTAACAATATCATACACAGGTAGCACTGTGGATAAGTGCTAGCTCTGTTTGGAGAGAAGTGTTCTGGTATATCAGTATTTTTATTTTTTAATAAAATCAGAACAGTAGTTATGTACTTCAGATATTCTTCACTCTTTTCAGTGTTCTGATTAACATCTTCCTCTGAGGTTCTCCTACATTCTGTGCACACCTTCTAACAGCACAGCTTTATTCTGGCTTTGACAGGCTTTCCAGTATTTTTATCAGTCTTCACTCTTCACTGCCTTGCTTTGCTCTTTTTTCTTTAGACCTAACTTCAGGTTCACCCTTTCTAATCCCATATATACTCTACTCATTTCAGCTAATTTATTTTGACCCTCCTGTTTGCCTACTATCCCCCCAGCTGTAAGTCCATAAACCCTTCACTATGCATATCTCTTGGCATCACCATACTTCTATAATAATACTTCCATAGTGCTTCCCACACTTCATACACAGGCATGCTTATCCTATTAGCATCAGCCTCACCCTCCTTCCTTGACTTGTTGTGTTCTCAGATGTTCTTTCTCACTACAAGACTGTGAGCATCACCATCCAGTCTGCTGAAAACATCCACTTTACAGATGTATTCCAATTCTGTATAGAGGCTTCTACTGTCCTTTTTAGCCCACATTTTATTTTGCATTTCACATGGCTTTGGGATGTACTTGTGCCATAGAGCATCTACAAACTTCCCCTTTCCATAAGGGATGCAGGTGACAAGCCAGGGGTGAATTTGCAATTTTCCATCTATTTGTCCAAATTGCATTTGAATAGGCTTAGGGAAGAGCTCTGCTTCACATGAATGTGGAGTTTGCTCTAGGGAAGGAGTTGTGAACTCCCCTTCCCTCCCTGGACCAGTAAGCAAGGAGCCTGAATCCTCACCACTGACACTGGAGAGGGACGTTCACTTAGTACAAAAATGGATATACACAATATTTCCAGATGCAGCTCTCTGCATCAAGCACAAATTCCCTTAAGAGTACACAGGGAACACACTCAGTCTGGAGTCTGGATTTCTCTATCTGTCTCCCTCCAGGTCCCTAATAAGATGCCCCACTGGCACAGCTGTAGAGTTGAGACCTCAGCCAAGTGTCCCAGCCAAGTTCTCCACCACTCTCTCTGTGAAACCAGTACTTTGTGTCCCTGCTGCAAGCAGCTGACACATATACTCTTTGAGATTTGATTCACACACATACACACACACACACACACACACACACACACACACACACACACACACACACACACACACACACACACACACAAACACACATGGGAAAGGCTGGCACAGATTTACTAGCTATGGCTCTTTCTGTCCAGACTGTAAGGTAGTTACACCACCACAAGACACTCCAAAGCCAGATACTCTAAGGCTGTTGCAAAGGTACCCAATTATACTGAGTGAAATTAATACAAATGGTAGTTTGACCAACAGCAAGGCTTTCAGGAGAGGCCAGAGCTGTCACCAAATATATGTAAGTACTCTCAGATATTAAAATGTTCTCTAAAATACCAGCCACAATGAACAGTTTAAATATATTTAATAATAAAAAAGAAAATATAAAAATGCTAAATATCTATTTACAAAAACACCAGAGTTTCAGTCACAGGAAATATTAAAATAACACAGATGAATAGATTCACACAGTTACAGAAAAACAGTTTCACTATATTTTCCTAACTGATTTAGAGAATTACTATCCCTGATCATTTACTATAGCAAGGCAAGATGAAGTAGGTTAGGGATCCTTCTATGTCAGGTTCCAAGAAACAGAATGCTGCTGAGACGTAAGTCTCCTCTGATATTAAAACATTATTTCTGTACAGAATGACATCACATACATCTGGTCATCTGACTTCTGGTTTCCATACATCCCCCATTGCTAGAAGCTGTCAGGGTTTATTACATAGGTGTCAATAATACACACACATACACACACACACACACACACACACACACACACACACACACACACACACACACACACACACACACACACACACAGCTTTGCTAAGATCTGATACAGCACCTGGAAGTCATAAAACAATTTCAAACCTCCACCCTTTCAGAGTAGCAATTAGTTCACCCAAATGACAATGCAGGAAGCTTCCTAGTACAGACTTTTGTCTCTGTCTGCTTTCAAAACTGTAAGATAACATCTTCATGGCTTAGACCCAGTAATTTAATTTATTACTATTTTCAAAGTTTGCTGTGTCTGGATTCTGATTACCCTCTTATCTTCCAGTATCCTCTGTTAAAACATATAAATTTAATTCAGTTACAATAATACGTGTATATTTATTTTCTGTCCTGCAGGGCACACTGTTGGCACATTTTAAACACAAGCCTCTGTACAAATCAGTTTGATATTCAAATAACATATAATTCTTTACTAAATTTCCAGCTAGCTGTGCTGGCATACCTCACATTGTCACAGGGATAATCTCTGAGAAATATACCTGTCCCTTCAACATGATTTGTTTATGTCATAGATGAGGTTTAGAACCTTAGAATGGATAATTCTAGTGCTGTTTGTTGAGCAAATGTATAGCAGAGTCATCAGGTTTGGATTGGAGAATACCTTATATGCTAGGCATAGATCACTCCTCGGTAGTTTGTAGGAGACCAAGTACAGGGACAGGGTTTTAAAGCAGTCAGAATAGGACATATTAATTATGTCCTGTATTCTTTTAGTAAGAAATGTCTGTGGCCACTCCAACTGTTGCAAATGCCTGGTCGGGTACATTCCAAAGGGTGCATTGTACTCGATTATTGGTCTCATGAAGGCCGAGTATTGTGGGACTAAGATCTACTTAGATCTGCATGCCATGTCCTTACTTATAAGTTGTGCCACATAGAAGGATTTTCTTTCTACCATGGACACATGGTGATCAAAGTTCAGGTTACTGTCAACCTAAGTTCCCTAGTCCCTTACTACTGGGTCTACATTTAGGGGAGTGTTATCAATGTTGTAGTCTGCAGGGGTTGTCATTGTCCCAAAGGTTATGATTATGCATTTTTGCATTACATTTTAGGCCATGGTTCTGGCACCAGTTTTTTGTCTGTATCAGAACTTCCTGGAGGATATCTCCATCTTTGGGGGATTCATTGATTATAGACAGCTTGCAGTCACCTGCCAATTTAGTCAGCCAAAGACCCTCTACATTTGCTTTGACTTCAAAGAAGTATATATTCCAAACAGGAGAGGTCCCAGTATCAAGCCCTGTGGGACACCACTATTAACAGGCTTCCTGGTAGAGGTGGATTCTCCACCATAACTTAATTTGTCATATCTGTGAGCCATTTAGCTGTCCATTGGGTGGCATAGGGATTTATGCCTAAATTTGTGAGTTTGTCTATAATACTTGAGTGAGATATTGTGTCAGATGTCTTTGCCAGGACAAGATAGGTAGTATATACTGTTTTGCCCTTGCCCATGGCTCTACTGACCTTCTCAAGGAAGTCCACCAAATTTAGTTGGTATGACTTTCCCTTGACAAAACTGAACGGGGATGGGTCCGGTGTTTGAAGATTTCCTATTTCTTTGTTTACCAGGTCCACAATAATTCTTTTCATGGCCTTACATATAAAACTAGCAAACTTATGGGTTTGTAGTTCCTTGGGTCTGTTGATGGTTCACCTTTGTGCAGAGGGATGCCAGTTGAGGTACTCCATTCTCTAGGGATAAAGTCTGTCTGGAGGCTGTGGTTGAATATAGATGCTAGTGGACCTGACAGGTCATATTTCAAGCTATTTAGGAGGCATCCAGAAATACTGATGGGACCCACTGATGCAGTATTTTAGCTCTGGAGAGTGCAGTGAGGACCTGCTCTTTAGTGATAATTGGTGAAAAAATGGTAGAGGATATTTCCAGGGGGGAAACTGGGGGTGATGGGGTGTGAAATTGGAGCTAAATGTATCAGTCATCAGATTTGCTATATCCCCTGGTTTGGTATAGGAAGTTCCATATACTGTTAGTTCAGCACACTGTTAGGTGTTCCCTTTAAGGTTGTGTACATAATTGAAAAATGCCTTATGGTTATCCTTAGGAGGTTATTTTTGCCTCAAAGTTGGCTTTGGTGGACTTGATTAATCCCCTGAGTTGTTTGTTGAGACTATGGAGATTTTTTTGTCTTTTGGGCAAAGCCCTTCATATTTATCAGGATTTTCTTTCCTTTGTTGTACAATCTATTTATACTGGTTCATAGGTTCATAGGTTCATACTAGGCTATCTGCCCTAGGGCATTTATAAGCCTAGCCAGAGTGTGTTTGGCTTTCACCACCCATTTTAAATTAATTTTGCTATGCCTTTTTTCGAGGTTAGTATACTGTGTCTCTGTCTAACAGTGACACAGAAGTGATACCTGGGGTAAACCTACGATCCCCCATCCACTCATCAAGATTCCTCTTGAAGAGAGTCAATGAGGGACTCTGCCTAACCTGGACTGGGATTTTATTCCAGAGTGAAGGGAGCCTCTGGGTTATGAATCTGTCCCTCCAGCATGTCCTATTTATTTCAGTGCTGAGGTTAAAGTCTCTCGATCACGTAGCTCGATGGGATTTGAATTTTCTGAGGTGCAGCATGTCCATTAATTCCAGGTTGGACATGGCTTTATACATCAGGTAAAGATCGCCTCTGAGCAGGTGGTATGCCACTGAGTAGAGCTGGAGTTTCTTTAAACGGGAAGCATATGGCATCTGTTTGAGCCCTTTGATCCTCTTGGTGAGGTACTTTTGGGGTCTTTCCAGTTGCTGCAGATGTCTGGTAAGGTATATCCCAAAAGGGGCATTGTACTCAATTATGGGCCTGATGAGGGATGAGTAAAGAGGCACGATTACCTCCCCTGATCTAGATGTGAATCCCTTCATGATTAGGTGGGCTATATAAAATGTTTTTCTAACCACTTTGGCCATGTGGTTGTCAAATGAGAGATTGCTATCAACTTGGGTCCCCAGGTCCCTAATTACTTCTTCCGTACTTAATGGATTACCATTTATGTGGTAATTTGTGGGCACTTTGTTTTTGCCAAAGGGGACGACTATACACATTTTGGCGTTTAGCTTGAGGCCATGGCTCTGGCATTATAGGGGTTTGTTTTTTGAGTTTTTCCTAAGTTTATTTTGGTTTGGTACTTCTGTTTCAATGCAGTTATTTATGTGCTTGCACAGAGTTTCCATTAACACTTCCGCATAGGCTACTGTGCTCTTTGAGTTGGGGGGGGGGGGGTCTTGGAATTTGGCTATGCCTACACTTATTAGTAGGTAGTCAGCCTTGGAAAAGTTCTTAAAGATTCTGGGGTGTACTGGGAGTTCAGCCTTTATATTTATTTCAAGGGTTACTACTTTGTGACCTGCTCTGACAAGTGAAGGCATTACACAAGGGGGTTGCAACATTCCCTCATATTTGTGACTGCCAGATCCATGATATTTGCAGCCCTAGTAGGTATTCAGACTAGCTGTTCCAAAGTGTTTGCATTGACAAAATCCAGGAATCTTTGAGCCTGCAGGTTAGTGGTTGTGCATGTATTTCAGTTTATGGTGGGATAGTTGAAATCACCCATGAATATAGTATTGGACTGAACTGTAAGTGATTCCAGTACATTCAATTATGTGGTATGGCTATCCTGAGTCATAGATGGGGACCTATAGCTAGCAAGGCTATGGCAGTGGATGTTACCTAAAGTTAGTTGGACATGGAGTAGTTTGTGCATGTTAGATTGTTTGACCAATATTGAAGTGTGCTTACCTTTTATGTAGATGTATACACCTCCACCTCTTGTCCCTTCTTGTGCAGTAGCTGGTCTAAATGTGTAGAAGGCATTATAGCCTTGTACTGCTGGGGTGCCTTCCATGGCTTTGAACCATATCTCAGTAACTGTACAGATGTCAACACTCTGCAGAGTGAGGAGTGCTTCCAGAGAGTTTAGCTTCTTGTTGAGATTCCTAGCTTTGAGTAGTAGCACTTTTTGTTTATCTTGCATAAAATTTACAATCTTGCAGGGTTTATCAGATTGACAATGCATAAAAAAGCACTATAGGGGTGGATAATGTTTTGGCCTATATCTGAAAGCCTAATGGGGACAGATACAGACCATTCCTGGCAAAGCAGCATGGTCTGTTGATGATGTCCTCCCAAGCCGACAAATATTAGACCCCCTCAGAATGACACCAATAATTAAGCAAATTTTTAAAGTCAATCATCTTCTATTTATATTGTGGTATCATCCTTGGAGATGGTAGAATGTTGCTCGATGCTAGGCTCCTACCTGCCTGGGACATATAATCTGAAAACTCCATCATATCGCTTTTTATGTAGTTCAATGAGATACGTCTCAGGTCATTAAAACCCGCAAGGACTATGAAAGAGTCTTACTAGTACTTGTGGTTCAATGTCCTGAGTGCATGCGTGATCTTGTGGATAGGCAACTGACCGTGACTGTCTCTCTGCTCATCCTAGTGAGAGGGCATCAGTATGTTTCACAACAGAGTCTCAAATGACCAATATATTAGGTTGTGTAGCAGTTTGCCTTAAGGGCTTAGAAGCTGAGACATTGCAAGAAGTGGTATGTGTTCTGGGGAGTGTTGTCTTTGTAGATTGTTGTTGAGGTTGCTGAGAGAACCATATGGGAGGCCTTTGAGGTTAGGGTAAATTGCATTTAAGAGTCTCAGCATATGTAAATGTATGTGTCTGATCCATAGTAGGTGTAGTGTGTGTGTTACTGGAAACCTGTTTGGAGATAACAGTATTTGTGTGCAAAAGCTTTGCCTCCAAAAACATAGTGTATTTACATCCCTCGCATACTGTGTCAGTCTGCTTAAGAATATGGTGGTTGTCAGTAAACATGATACAACTGCTGCATTATCTCAAGATGCCCATTTCCACCAGGATGGCTAGAGAGACAGTAGGAAAGTGCACATTCATGGCTTTGGATCCTATTTTTTGTGATCTATGAGGGGTGGGTGCAATCAGATTTAGAGTTGTTGGGCTGGGAGTATAGGTCTAGGATTAATATTGGGGTAATGCTTCTCAACAGGCAAACTATCTGCTCTAGACTCAGCTATATACCTGAGAAAAATAGCAGATAAAGTTTTATATGCAAAATAACAACTGTAGGTGCCTGCTTCTATACAGGGCATCACAAACCAGTGCTGTACAGCTCAGCACAGGTTATAGAGATGAGTTAGGGAGGAACTCAATCAGTAAACAGTAAAAATATAACCATATATATAAGGTTCAGATCCTGCAGCAATTCACAATCCTTTCACTATTGTGAGATACTACAACACTAAGGTTCCCAGACTATGTAAAATACAAACAGAAAAATGCAGTAGAAATGTAATACATGAGGCTCAGATCCTGCAGCAATTCACAATCACAGTAATAGACACAATGGCTAAAAACTAGTAAAGAAGTACGTACTGGATGAGATTTCAAATCATCAGTTTAACATGCTAAATATGGTGAGTGGACTTTACCAAAGAAAATTACTGCTGGTGCACCTTCTGTGTGTGTGCTACCAATGATTCACTATCTGTGGTGTTTTCTCCATGGCTGTAAGACCATAGATTCAGCATATTTAAGTAAGGGGTTATGGGGTGGTGAATCCCCCTCCTCCACATGAGGTGGTGGAGGGAGCCTTGCCTCCTGGAAAAAAATTCTTACTTTGATTTATTCAGTTGAATGAGTCAATGATTGTATTAATTCAATATTTAAGGAATCTTGTTTGCTGAGTTAAGTGTCATAGTTAGTTGGAGACATAGAGGAGCTCCTGTGGGTATAAATGGTGTGCTGATTGCACTTGTCTATTCATACTAGGATGTCCAGCATTTTGGGTTATTATGCCGAGTTTGCTGTGAGGTGACTGGATTGAGGATTAAATACAGAGATGCCCTTCCCCTCATCAGAGTGTCTGAATGAATGAATGAATGAATGAATGAATAAATGAATGAATGAATGAATGAATTAATGAATGAATGAATGAATGAATGATACTATCCCCAGATAAGAAGGGAATGTTATCCCTATGTTGGAATCAAGTATCATCAGTTATTCAGATGTGAATGCAATTCAGAGTTAGGGAGTTCTCAAAGTTAGGCATTTTCTTGTTTAGGCTTGTAACACTGAACAGTGCCAGTTGATATAGGCCTGATCTGAATTTACTAAGCTGGAAGTTCTAACAGAGTGAATCTGTTTAAAATAAAGGTGCTATGGTTGGGGGGGGGGGGTAGAAAATGTTTTAGCCAATATGCAAAATCCCAGAGGAGTAATGTGTAGGCCATGTCTTGCAAAGCAAGCATGTCTGTCGACCATCTCCTCCAACACTGATAGTAGATCCCCTTGGAACAGAACCAGTAACACAGCCAGTTGTTAAAGTCAATTATTCTTTGTTTGTGTTGTGGCATCATTCATTCATTGTGATGGCAAGATATTGTTCAATACTAACTTTTTTTCCAGCCTTAGTCAAAGACATGGAGAGCTCATCCATATCTCTTTTTCTTTTTCCCAGCATAGATCATGGCTGTAATTTGGCTTCCCGAAAGCAACAAAGTGTAAAGACTTCTCATCTTCTCTTTGTTGATTATTTAAAACTGTATAGCACATCAGATCTGGAACTGGAAGCCCAAGTGCAAGTTGTCAAACTTTTTCAGATGATATGAGAATGTCATTTGGTATTGATATATGTGCAAAAGCAACCTTTAAAGCAGGAAAACTGCAGCACCAGGAAAACTTCAGTTTGGGACAAGAATGTGATGTAAAAGAACTTGAGCAAGAGGAAATGTATAAATATCTGGGAATTGATGAAAGATCAACAATAAAACATGAACAAATGCAAATAAAACTTAGTAAGGAATACTTTAGAAGACTTAATTAATCCTGAAAACAGCTGTGACATCTAGGAACAAAATCCAAGCTATAAACCAATTTGCTCTTTCTGTCCTAAATTACAGTTTTGGAGTGATTGACTGGCCCCAAAACGTGTGGGATAGATTAAATAGGAAAACAAGAAGGATGCTTCATGCTCACCAAATGATTTATAAAAATCAGTACATCCCAAGATTATATATTCCCCGTTCTGAAGGAGGGATGGGCCTCCTTGAAATTGATTACATGTATAGATCTGCAGTTGTGGGACTCCACACATATCTGCTGACTTCACAAGACCCAAATGTAGTAAAAGTTTTGAAACATGAGGATAATAAATCTAAGATGACTTCTCTGCTTAATCTAGCAGAAGCATATCAGTGTCAAGTAGGAATGGGAATCAAACCAGAAGTAGATAAAAATCAGGCAGCAAGTGAATGTGCCAAAAAAACAAAAGAAAGAATATAAGTTGAAGGACCAGATAAGAAGACAAGAAATGTGGAAAATGCATAAATATAGATGCAAGTATAACTTCTGGAAGAACCTCATTTTGGTCAGGAGCAAATGCAGGAATGGTTAAGGAGAGGTGAATCAAACCAACAGATGAAAGGTTAATATTGGTGGCCCAAGATAGTGAGCTACGTGCATGTTGGTTTACAAAGTCCATTGAACATGTGGGAGAAACAGACAAATGTAGGTTTTGTAAAACTGAATTGGAAACAGTTGCACACATCTTTGCTGGTTGTGACATACTAATGGCAGAAGGACTGTATACTGAAAGGTATAATATTGTGGCAAGACTCTTGCACTGGGGATTCTGCAAACATTATGGGATTCAAGTGGCTGAAAAACACTGGAAACATGAGCCACAAAGCATCACAGAAAATGATGAAATTTACATCACATGGGAATCACCCATTACCAACATTTCAAAAGATAGATGCTAGAAAACCAGATATACATGTCTTGCTACCCCACCTGCTGTTTAGCCAAGTATCTATGCCTCATAGCATGTCTAAGCATTGTGAATTATGAGATCTGATTGTATTCTATGTTCACATTTTCTAATACGTCTTTGCCAATCAGATGTAAGTCTGCACATTGTGTATATTGATATCTGCCTGTATTCTTTGTCTATATTTTTCTAAACATGCCTGCCTGAGTTTATCATTCAGTGATGTATGTACTGTCTCTTTTTTGGTATGTGGAGCTTTTCTCCCCGGGCCTACGCTGAAAATGGACATATATCCATTTGGACTATCCCGGTCAACAAATGTAAAATAAAAATAAATAAATAAATAAATAAATAAATAAATAAATAAAATAAATAGTGGTCAATGAAAAGAAGACAAAAGTAGCATTGCTCATTGAAATTACCACACTCAGTGTCTACAGTGTCTTGCATACAGAGAGACACAAAGTCATAAAATATTAGGATCTGCAGGCAGAAATGTGAACAATTTGGAAGAAAGATACCCAGACGATTCCAATAGTAGTAGGAGCAACAGGTCTTATAAAAAAGAATCTACAGTCGTATTTGGATATGTTACCAATACATGTAACCTCATACGAATTGCAGAAGGAGTCATTACTGGGCACATTGCGATTGCTGCAAAGAGAACTTTTGGCTGACATCAAAGATTGAAACAATACTAATTTCATAAATTTTAATAGTACTTTGACTTAGGAATGGGGTCCATTCCCATCATGGTATTAGAAACCCAAAAGACTTAGAGAAATTAAAAAAAAGAAGGGATTCTTCACTACTTCAGCATATGTGGGTTTTGTGTTAGGGATGAGTTGCACTGCAGTGGAGGAGTGCGGTTTACTAGCAACTGTGGCATGTGAGAGATTTACCTCCAATGGAGGAATAGGATAGGGAAAAGGGGGAGACTGCCCTGGTCTCCAAGTGTTAGGGGATGTAACCATCAGAACTCAGTCAGGTGGAATCAGAAATGAACGCCAATACTGTATTCTGAACATGTCCTGCAATATTATTAAGACAAAAGTGCTAAATCATCGAATAAATTTTTTTGTGTTTACCCAAAGGTGTTCTTCTTGGTCTTCCTCATTTTACTCTTAACAGTTGTGACTTTTATCTACTTTTAGGACAGTATGTGAGTCCATTGGCTTATTAATTCTGTATTTGTGGTCACACGTAAAGAGCAAGCTGCAACACTTTGTGTGTAGCATTGTAACTGCAGCAAGCCATTTATTAGATTTGTAACAAGCAGTTTGCTACAGTTGCAGCAGAAGACCTTTTTTTGGTTTGATCCTCAACTGGGAAGGAAAGTCTTTTCACTTTTTTTGGTTCTTAACTTAGAGAGAGGGCATTTTTTTGTCCTCAAGCTGTAAAGAGGACAGAAGTGCCAGATCTGGGAACTGTACCAGGTGCCAGATAAGTTAGCTACAGTTCTGCCTCTAGTATTAATAAATATTTACGTCTTTCACAACTGGATTCTGTTTTAGGTAGCAGTAAGGAATTATTTGCGAACATGAGATAGTTACTATAGTACTAGTATTTCCAGGCTGGCAACAGATGAAGTAATAGTAAACTGTGGCCACATCATTGCAGAAATTTGGAAAGTGGAGGCTATAGCTAGAAGAATGCACATTATAATCAGAGCCGGATCCAGCAGTAGGTGACCTAGGCAGCTGCCTATGGCCCACTGGCTGGCAGGGGGTGGGGCTGGCCATAGCATTAATTTAATTAAATTATAAAAAGAAATACAAGTAAAGTTTCTTACATTACTTTTATTTACTAATGCTTTAAGGATGCACAGTCTCTGTATTGTGGCTGCATGCATGCATCCTAAAGCAGTAAGACCATGCACAATGCGTGGGATTTAATTAATTTATAAAATGCGTTGGAGCAGCTTTATGTATGAGATTTAATTTCCATAATGTAGAGCAGTATTATGCATATGTCCAGCTGCTTTAGGATTTGGATTTAATGTATGCTGCTGAGCTTTAGAACCGGAACTCCCTTACTGAATTTTTTTTTTTTTGGCAGTGTCAGATACAGGGGTAGGTATGTGTGTATGAGTGTGTGTGTGTGTGTGTGTGTGTGTGTGTGTGTGTGTGTGTGTGTGTGTGTGTGTGTGTGTGTGTGTGTGTGCACGTGTGTGTGTGAGGAATAGTAAGAGACTTGATTTATATGAACAAGGAAGTATTATTTATTTATTTTATATTTGTTGACCGGGCTAGTCTAGCTGGATACATATCCATTTTCAGTAGAGGCCCGGGAGAAAAGCTCCAAGTATGAGAAGATTACTCCATACAATAGTTAGAATAAAAAAACAAGCTTAAAATACATTATAAAGCAAAAAATGTTTGTAAAGAGAGTACACGTAATTTGTGTGATCCAAGTTACAGAGTCATGGTATAGGTTTAAGCAGCAATCAAGCCATGAGTTTTCTGGTACAATCAGCACAAGTTTATACAATATTTGAAAAAAAAAACAAACTGACATTCACTTAGTCAAAGAGGGAGAAAGAGAGTAGACTGGAAAATATAAATAGTAGTAAAGAGTTAGCTTGTAATAATTAAAAGTGTGGTGGGGCAGTAGCCCAGGAGGCAGGGGAAAAGGGGATGTGAAAGGAGGATAAGTAATGTTTAGTCAGGCATTGAGCAGGGACAAAGCCAATGTATTTTTAGGTGATCTTTGAGGTGTTTCTTAAAGAGTGGAGTAGATGAGAGAGAGGTTAGTGTTTTAGGAAGGTTGTTCCAGATTCTGCCCACGACATTGGTAAAGAGTGAGTCACCAGCTTTGTTGTTGGATTTATTGTTGGCAATTAGTAACTTGCTAGCTGAGCATAGTGTTGTAAGATTTTTATATGGGGAAATCAGGTTAGAGAAGATAGGAGTATTAGTAGGGTGGTACAGAATGTTTTGTGTGATCACAAGTTGATTGTATCATAGTTGGTTTTGTAGTTCTAACCATTTGAGTTGTTTGAGGTTGAGACAGTGGTGGGTTCTATAGGGAGAGCCAGTGGCAAATCTGACTATATTATTATAGCTAGTTTCAAGCTTGGTAAGATTGTGCTTAGATAGATTGGTATAAATGGCAGAAGCATAGAATAGGGTAGAAGTAAGATGAGCCTGGGCAATGGTGGTTCTAGCCAGTTGTGTAAGGAATGGTTTGATTCTATACAGAGAGCCTAGTTTTTATTGATAGTTTGAATAGTATTATTGATATGGTCATCAAAGCTGAGGTTATGATCAATGGTTATGCCCAGAAGGTGTGCAGTAGGATCAGGGGAAATACAAGTTCCATTATAGGAGGTAATAGTGAAGTGGATCTGTGGAGATTTTTGGGTGGGAGTGAAAAGTAATAATTTGTTTTTTTTTTGGGTTGAGGAGGAGACATTGATCAGTAAACCACTTTTCAACAGAGTTAAATAGAGTTTGAGTAAGGGTTTGGAGACAGGATGAGGACTTAGCAGTACAGATTAGAGCAGAGTCATCAGCATATTGTATACAAGTGGCTTGTGGAACAACAGTGTAGAGATTGTTAATAAAGATAGAAAAAAGAAGAGGGCCTAGGATAGAGCCTTGAGGGACTCCAGTGTTCACAGGGAGGGGTGTGGAAAGATTATTGTCCCAGAGCACTGCTTGATGTCTGTTATCTAGATAGGATTTAAACCAAAGAATAGCTTGTGGGTCAATAGATTGGGCTTTTAGAGTACTGATAAGTAAGCTATGGTTGACCATATCAAAAGCTTTTGATAGGTCTATAAATAGAGCAGATGAGAGAGAGTTATTGTTTTGATTCCTGTTAATACAGTCAGTAAAGCTTAGTAGGGCGGTAGTGGTGCTATGAAAGGGTCTAAAGCCATGCTGACAGTTAGCAAGTAAGTTGTTATGGAGCAGGTGTTGAAGTAGTTGATGGTGGATACATGTTTCCATTATTTTGGCTAATGGAGAGATTAGAGCAATTGGTCGGTAGTTGGAAATGTCAGTGGATTTACTTCCTTTATGCAAAGGGATTATATGGGATACTTTCCATATGGAAGGGATGGTACCTTCTGTGATTGTTCTGTTTATAAGGATGGATATTGAATAAGCTAAGGCTTTGGCATCTACTTGAAGGTATTCTGCTGGGAGGTTATCAGCAGAGGGAGTACAAGGTTTGAGTTTCTGAAGGAGTTTACAGATAAAGGAAGTTGGAACAGGTTGTAAATGTAAGAAGGGAATTGAACTGTTTGTATTTTGTAAAGGAGAGGGGGTGGTGGGTGTTAGTGTTTTTGTTAAAGTTTGAATAGCTTCAGTGAAGTAGTTGTTAAAGGTATTGGCTATTTGCAAAGGACTATCATGGGGAATAGAGTTTGGGGCTGGAGTTCTAGCCTGCCCTGGTTTGAGAAGTTTATTAATGCATGACCAAAACATTTGAGGGTTGTTAGAGTGTGATTGTTGAAGTTTGGAATAGTAGGTTTTTTTTTGTCTAACAAAATGTCTTTTTTGGTAGCGTTTCTTAATTGCTTAAAGTATAAGTGATCAGCAGAGTTCTTTGAGGCACTCCATTTAGCCCATATTTTGTTCCGTAGGAACATTTTTTCTCTGGTTTGTTTTGTGAGCCAGGGGGCTATTTCAGTCCTTACACGGGAGGAGTGGATGGGGGCGTGGCTATTTAGGATTTGAAGGAATGAAGTATTAAAGTAAGAGACTGCTTCATCCAGTTTGAGTTGCTTTAGAGGTGACCAATTACAGGCTTTTAGCTCGTTTTGAAAGTTTTCTGCTTGGAAGTATTTTTTAGAACGAAAGGTGACCATATTGTTATTATTAGAGCTGTATTTCTTTTGTTTTATTATAAAGGTTAGTACATGATCACTAATGTCGTCTGGGAGTGTTCTGACTTTATAAGAATCACGATGACTGTTTATAAGGATCCAATCGAGAGTAGTTTCCTTTTTACTAGGTTTATGGAATCTTGTGGGGGAGTTTATAATTTGAGTGAAGCCAAATAGGTTTATGTGGGTGTTTGGATTAGGGGAGTTACATGTGGTCCAGTCTATGTTAAAATCACCAGGTAATATAGTTTCTTGAGGTAGAAGAGTAGATAAGCTGCTAAGAATGTTTTCGAGAGTGGTAATATTATTACCTGGAGGGATGTAGGAGCAGATTATATAGATAGATTTAGCACTATTAATTTGAAGTTTGACAGTAAGAGTTTCAGCATTTGGATTTGAGGGTAATAACACATCAACGGGTGAAACAAGAAGTTCAGATTTATGCAAGATGGCTACACCTCCACCTTTTTTGGATGTACGGTCAGATCTTAGGATGTTATATCCAGGTGGGGTTATTTCTAGGTCATGAGTAGAGGGTTTTAACCAAGTTTCAGTTAGGCAAAGGATATCAAATGCATGAACTTATAAAAGAGCATGCAGTTGGCTAATTTTGTTATTAATGCTACGGATATTGAGTTGAGCTATTCTGAGTGAGTTTCCTGATGTCATAGAGGAGGAAGCATCGTTAAATGATTGTTTTTGTAGATTGTCAGTTTGTGGAATTGGGCCAGGATTAGGATGAATGTCTCTGCCTATTAGAAGGTTTAAAGAATGTGTCATTGCAGTGTTTTATAGTTTTATAGTACTTGGGTAGACTTATCTTGTTGGGGAAGTAAGTGATGTGGGTATATCTGTGAAACCTAGGAAGTAGGTAGGTTGAAGTAAAGGTAATGTTGCTGTGAGACAGAGAGTTGGGGTGTGTAGTTGGTATTGTTTGCTGTTGAGGGGGTACTTTACAGACCAGAGAGTAGTGTTCATAGTAGGTAAGGGTATAAGTTAAGATAAGGAATATTAATGAAGAAGAAAAGAGAAGAGAGTTTTTGAGGATATGTGTATGTACATAGGCCATATTGTAATAGTATGGTAGAAAGGTTAAGTAAGTTATAAGGTAGGCTAAAGTGAATAATTATGTAGGGAAGAAAGATATATAGTATGATAGGATAGTTAGAGGAGGTTTGAGAGAGAGTAGGTATGAGGCTGAAGGTAAAGAGGAGTGGTCTAGTAATATGCAGTAGTGTGCAGATAATTGAGGAGGGGGATTAGGGGAGGAGTTGATAAGTTTATGTGTTAGGTTATAGGTTGAGAGGAACAGTGGGTGTGGCTAGATAGGTATAAGTTAAACAGCACTGGGGTGTGTGGGAATTGAGGGTAGGGTAGGGGAGCGGAGTGAGCCCGCAGGGTGAGCGGAGCGGGTCAGAGCAAGTAGAGAAGGAGACAATCAGTAAGCAGTAACAACTAAGTAAAATATTCTTTATTAAGTTTTATTCACATTTCTTTGTGTTTTATTGTTGATCTTTCATCAGTTCCCAAATATGTATACACTCCCTCCTGCTCAAGTTTTTTTGTATCAAGTTTCTGCCCCAGTTTGATATTTTCTTGGAGCTGCAGTTTTCCTGCTGTGTCTTATTACTATTTTTAACCTGTTATGAAATCTTTTTTTTTTTGTATTCTTGGGGCTTTTCCTCTCAGGACTCCACTGAAAATGGGCCATGGGCCCAGTCAAACTGTCCCGGTGAACAAAATGTAAAATGTAAAATGTAAATGTAAATATGGATGGATTATATCTAAAAGAAGGAAGATCAAAATAATAGAGAATTAGAGAGCAAAAGATAGTTGAACAAGGTTAGAAGAAAAAAAAAAGGCAGGAAATGATAAAAGGGAATAGGAAATTTACACCAGGCCTGGCACCCATGTCACTTATGGACAGAGGTATCTTATAAATACCTGGCCCTCAATGTCGTATTTGGATACATGACTTCATTATTCTTTGGGGAAAACTTGGCTGGGCTTAGAAAGGCCCCTGAATTTTTAGCCTAGTAAAAATCTATGAATCTGTAATAGGTTCATAGGTGTATATGAAACTAATGACCTCTAGGGCTCTTATAAGCCTAGCTGTGCAGCCCAAATATGACCCATAAATTTGATTTATATAGAGGGTGATTTACTAACTGCCTCCATCCATGAGAGACTAGATGCCGCACCAGGGGTGGATTTCCAATTACCCATCCATTGGTCCAAGTTTTACTGAAATAGAGATAGGGAGGAACTCTGCTACACATGGATGGGGAGCCAGTTCCGGAAAAATATCTGTCCCTCTAACATATCCTATTTATGTCACAAGCAAAATGTAGGCCTTTTAATCTAGCAGTTCTGATGCTGTTTGTTTTGCAAATGTGCAAAAGTTTCATCAAAACAGGGTCCAAGGACATGTATGCTAGGCAAAGATAATCTCTCAGAAGTCTGTATAATACCGAGTAAAGAGACAGGGCTTTGAGATGACCAGCATAGGACAGTGTGTTTACTCCGTGTATTCCTTTTTGTAAGAAACCTTTGTGGACATTCCAGTTGCCGCATGTGTCTGATCAGAGACATGCCGAAGGGGACATTTTACTCTATGATGGGTCTGATGAGGGCTGAGTACAGTGGTATCATGATCTCTCTGGCTCCAGATGCCATATCCTTGCTTATAAGTTAAGTAACAGAGAAGGTTTTCTGCCTTGTACACATGTTGGTCAAAGGCTAGGTTGCCATCTACATGAGTTCCTAGATCCCTGACTAGTGAATCAACTTTTACAGGTATTTTATTAATGACATAGTTACCTGGGATGACCGACTTCCAAAAAGGTACTGTAATGCATTTGTCGGTACTGAGTTTTAGCCATGGCTTTGGCACTAAGTGTTTGTCTGTGTGAGACCTTCCTGAAGGGTGTTCTCATTTTGGGGGTATGCAATCATCTGCAAATGTGGCTAGCCATAAACCTTTGACATTGTCTTTGACATCCAAGAAATAGATGCCAAAGAGGAGTGGGCCTAGCACAGAGCCCTGGGAGACTCCACTGGTGACTGGCCTCTTTGTGAAGGTGACCTCACCAATTCTAACTCTTGGGACCTATCAGTGAGCCAGCTAGCTATCCAGTGTGTTATAAGGGGGTTTATACCAAGGTCTGAAATTTGTTGAAAATGCCAAAGTGCAGTATTGTGTCAAATGCTTTAGCTAGATCTAGAAAGGCAGTATGCACTGTTTTCCCCTCATCCATTGCCTTAGTGATTTTTTCAAAGAAGTCAACCAGATTCATTAAGCATGAACTTCCTTTGACAAAGCCAAACTGGGATAGAGCCAGTGTCTGGCAGTCTCCTTTGTCTTGCTGGTAATTTCCATGATAATTCTTTCCATGGCTTTACAAATAAGAATAGTCAGACAAATGAGTCTATAGTTTCCAGGTTCTGTCCTCCATTCATGTGGCATAAAACCTGTTTTAGGACTATAGTTAAATATTGACTCCAGGGGTCCTGATAAATCATATTTTAGACTGTTCAGGAGTCATTTGGGGATAGTGTGGGGCCCAGTGAGGCTGTGCTCTTGGAGGGCTTGGAGAGAGTGCATTTTTAATTTAAGCTCCTAGCATTGAACAGTCACAACTTGAGGTTCAGTTGAGTTGATTTTGCTATATTGGTAGGTTTGTCAATTTGTCATAGCCTAAAAAAAGGCATTGGGGGGATTAAACTTTTAGCCAGTATTCGGAAGTCTAGAGAGGAAAGATGCAGACAATCCTTGGCAAAGCAATGTGGTCTATTAACCATGTCCTCTTGAGATGACAAGTATTGGATCCCCTTAGAATTGCACCAGGAAGATAGCCAGTTGTTGAAATCAATCATTTTTCTTATGTTGTGGCATCATCCTTGGTGACGATAAACTGCTACTCAGGGCTAATACCAGCCTAAGACACATAGTCTGAAAGCTCCATAATGTCTTCCTATAGCCCAGAGAGGTACATCTCAGGCCATTTATACCTTTATGGACTATGATGGAATCAAACTGATACATGTTGTGTAATGACTTTACTGCATACTTGATTTGTAGATCCTGGCTCCATATAAGTAACTAACGTTCATCTTCTCCTTGTTCAGCCTGGTTAGAGGGGTGTCAGTACATCTTACAATGTAGTCCCCCTATGATGAGAGTCCTGGGAAGTGTGTTTACTTGCCATAGGGGCCAAGTCTTTGGGGCTTCACTGAGCATGACAGTATTTGTTGCGTTAGCTGTTTTTTTCTGAGTGCTTTTGGGCTTGCTGAGGCATAGCTTTGACAATGGGCAGTCTAGGCAATATTTATTGTTTAGGAAGATTGCTTTAAAGTGCCTCAGCATACGTTAGTCTATGAGTGTATTTTATGC
The DNA here is from genome assembly GCF_019279795.1 of Protopterus annectens. Classification (NCBI taxonomy): domain Eukaryota; kingdom Metazoa; phylum Chordata; order Ceratodontiformes; family Protopteridae; genus Protopterus; species Protopterus annectens. Next base: position 452,043,005 of record NC_056736.1, read on the forward strand.
TATGTGAGGTGGGTGTTGTGTGCGTGGTTTCATAAACCTGGTGTGCCTTTGTATGTGAGAGTTTACCCTCCAGTGTCATTGTGTAAGTACACCTCTCACAGAGTGTGTCTGCATCTTTAAGGATTAAGTGCTTATCAGTAAACATGAGACAGTTGTTACATTGTCTCATGATGCCCATATTCACTACGCTGGCTATAGAGAAGTTAGGAAATTGCATATCCATACTGTCTAGTCCTTTGGTTAACTAAAAGGGGGTGGTGTATTGGGCTTAGAAGGTTATTAAAGGTATTTTGTTGGTACAGATTATGCTAAACAGTATTAAATTTTGCCAACTTTAATGTTTACACAATACTGAATTCTACTATATCTGTAGGTATTGACACAAAATGCCCATCTGGATGCTCTAAGCTTGTCGGCACACAAGGTATCCACTGAGTATCATTGATTTACAAGGTACACTTTTGTGGACTGCTCTACAGGAAAAAAATGCTTTTTAAGTGCTTACTGCTGTATAGGAAACTGCTAACACACACAAGTAAGCAAAATTTATAGCAGCACAGAAAAAAACAGAAAACTAACCAATGAACAATCTGGCCAATACAATGACTACACTATGAGTCCTTTTGTATACTTTCTAACTCAGCTAGACCAGGCAAACACCTCCTGCCACAAGATGAATAGACCCATTCCTCCTAATGTAATAACACAGTAGAAGGAACCCACAAATGCAGTGCTTCCACAAACCAATTAAACAGCTGCCTGGAAATTTCTTGCTGAAACTGATTTCAAGACAATCTTACAGCAGTAACTGTGACAAGGAACATCAATTTTTTAAAATAAAAAATACAGAGAAATGCACATATAAAAGCAGGAAACAGTTGCAATCACTCAAAATAACTTAAGCACATTTTATTTAGTACTCAAATGTACTTAGATTTGCCTGGGTGGTACTGGATACAAGTAAAGCACCTGTGGATAGCAGGCCTGGGCTAGAAACTTTGCTGAGATCTAGAAAAATGAGGAGGAAACAATATGTAGTAAAGGAGGTTTAGTCAAGAGCAGTACTAATTTGCTGGGTGAGCACTCAGTACCATAGAGCTGTGGAAAACAATGGCTGGGAAGATTACATAAATAGCTTATACAACAGATGACAGCAATTTAAGAGGGGAGGGATGGACTTTGGAAATTAGGTTAGCATAAGGGGTGGTGGCCAGAGACACCGCCTTATAAAACCACCACAGCAAAAGGTTTTGAGGTTTGGGAAAATTCTCAAGGAGCAAGCAGGCTAGCTGGCTAGGCATCCAATCAAATAATGCCAATATTGGAGCTCTTTCATAAACTTTAGCTTAATGTATTAGTGGAGATGGGGCAGACACAGAATGCAACATTGAGCAGGCAAATACTAAGCAGCATAAAATAGTACCAAAGCAGAAACTGGGGCAGAGACAATTCTCTCACTATTGAATTTCTACTACAAGTGAAGGCACCAGAATATTCAGAAATTTACCATAACACTGTTAATGGAAAAAATGCAGTCATAAATGACTAAGGCTCAAATCTGGCAGTAGTACATAGTCTTGCTACAACTGTGAATTAAGCTATAAAACTGTGGCCCAGCAGAGTCTAAAATACAAATGGATAGCTTTTACAAGTAATTGTACTTGTGGAAATAGAAGTGCAGAATAATGTAGAAACACAATCTTCCCACAACTGCAAACTTAAACACAGACTAAGGTCCCAGAACAAACTAAAAACGCACACAGATAACTTTTTTGGCTAAAACATGGAATAAAAACAGAAAAGTATGAAGAAGTATCACCACACAGGTCACTATAAGAGCAACTTAAATATTTAAGTAAAATTTAAATAATTCTCGTTCCTTTTTGATGAAAAAACAGACAGTTATTCACAGTTCCACAGCGCTTCAAGTCTTACATAATAGTGTGCTCCCTTCTCCATTTTCGGCCTCCCTAAAACAGAATTTCAGACACTGATAACATTAAAACAAAAGAGTCTGCTTTCTGCAAATACTTTCTAAAGAGGAATTGAAAGTAGAGTCAGTTAGATGGGCAGAAAATACACAAGGTTGCAGTGAAGAAAACATATGATGTAGTCAAAGGCTGTTTGTTTGCATTCAGACATCCTTCTCAGCCCTGGAAAATCTAGGTATCTATTGGTTAGACTGAAATAAAGTTATGGAAAGGACTAAGAGATCTAGTGACTAAAATAAGAAAAAAATGAAAAGGGAAGAAAATTTAAGATTAGTCTATTCAAATATAGCTGGTTTAAAAGAAAACTGGAAGGGTCCAGACAGTTGTAAAAAATTGATCAATTATGATATGATGATGCTCCAGCAAACATAGATGTTGGAACAGGATCAACTGAGATTCCAGGATTCTGTAAGCTCTGTAGAGCTGCAGACTTTGGGTAATTGAGCAGTGGCCTTCCAGGTTTGATTAGGATAAGTATTAAGGCAAAACCCAAGTTAATGATCATGGCTTGGAAATTACTTATAATATTATTAAAATTGATTAAAATAGAAATATTTATTTTAGTCAGTATTCAATATTTATATGCCATCAAAAAGGTATACCTCCCATGAATGCAAATCTGACTTGGATGAACATATTTTGATATATTATGAAAGATGTGATAAGCTTCTGCTCTGCAAAGACTTTAATAGCAGAACTAGTTTGTTGATAGAATGTTTAACTTGTGCGTGTGCAGTGCCCTAGTTATGGATGGCAGGTGAGTTAATTACCTTGCTCAGCCTCAAACCTGTATCTTCGATACAGGATACAAGAGCCTTAATCATCAACACTAACTGCCAAACTGCATACTTACAGTTAGTCATTAGAGTTGGTTGAAATGTTCTGAAATGGACCAATTTTTATAATTTATTGGTTCATAGGTTGGGAGGGTGGTCTAATAGTTAAGGTGCTTGCCTTACAAACACAGGGTGCAGGGTTCGAGTCTCCCAACAGCTAATTGGCTAGGCTAAAAATGGCTCGCAAGAGCAGTTAGCCTAGAATGAACCTATAAACCTATACATTTTGTTTCACTATGTAATGGAAAAAATGTCCAAAACTACAAATTTAAATTGCACTCTAATTAATGTTGCTGTACTTAACATGAAATACATAAAATCAGGAAGCCGAATCAAATAATGCATGCATTCATGTTTGACCCTGAAAATGTATGCAGAATGCCAATGGTTTAAAAATAGCCCAAGGACCTTGGTTGATGTAATCTGCCACTGGCTGGGTGCATTCGCTACGAGTGTGAGTTACAATGCATTCTCAGTGAATGTGAGTTACAATGCATTCTCAGTAAGAGTGAGTTCCAATGCATTCTCAGTGAGTGTGAGTTACAATGCATTCTCAGTGAGTGTGAGTTTCAATGCATTCTCAGTAAGAGTGAGTTCCAATGCATTCTCAGTGAGTGTGAGTTACAATGCATTCTCAGCGAGTGTGAGTTTCAATGCGTTCTCAGAGAGTGTGAGTTACAATGCATTCTCAATGAGTGTGAGTTTCAATGCATTTTCAGTGAATGTAAGCTTCAGGGGAAGAGTCTGTTTTCAATATGCAACTGTTTTGTTTAGCAAACGCCCATCAGTGCTTGTGCTACAAAGTTTGAAAGCCATGTTAGAAGCAGAACATGTAACATACTTGTTTTTGGTGCATAAGGCAGTGGATTCTACTCTCACACCATGTAAATGGATTGTTGACACTGCAGTGCACTTTAAGAAGGGGTGCTGTGCACCTGAATGTGTCTTCCTAAGGAAAGAGATGTTAAACCAAGGCCTTATCTGCCTGTGTTGATGGCAGATGCTGTGAGATCTTTTAGCATCCACCTGAGATATCAAAATGAGTAGGGGAAGTTCCTTAGTGCCCCAGACAAATTTCCTCTAGTAGTATAAGTACCATCCAGGGTCTCCCTTGAAAAGTATCTACTAGCCTAGTAGGACTAACCTGGGTCAACAAAGAAAAATAAATTAAAAGTTCTAAATTAAATCTGCATCTCTAACTTCATTTCAAAAGTAAAGAAGAAAATAGTATAAACAGTGTTTATGGTAAATGGGGGGGAGACAAGGAATGGCTGTGGGGGGTGCTGCTCCATTACCCTACCTTGGGCCCCACTTGACTGTGATCTGGCTGTGATTATAATGCTGCACCCATAACACTGTTATACAAAATGGGACTGCCTCTGGCTAGAATAGATGTGGACAATTAATAATGCAGACAGAATAATTCAGAATACAACAATGTAGCCACAGCTCAAGCAAGCTTGACAACAGCATACAAGATACTATGCAGCACAAACCAGTATGACAATCTCACTAACAATGTTGGCTTTTTAACTGCATTCTTATCTTTTTTAGCTAGTGCTTACCCCCTGAAGCAGAGTTATATTAACACTACCCCTGCACAGTGTTAATGCACTCTGTCCTTTTATTAGGTGAGTGATGCTTCCTACATTCTGGGACAACATTTAGGTCATTGTTCCTCTCTGAGCCTTCTACCCCCACCATGTTGAGCTGTGCTAACCAAAAATATATTCTCTTTCCCTCAGAGTAGAAGCAAATTAAGTACATCCAATGCCTTAGCTAGGCATATTAGAGATACCACCAATGAGCATAGTTTTAAATTTATGGTTACTGGCAGAGTCTTTGAAAGCATTCGTGGGGGGATGTAAGAAACTTAACTGAGCAGCTTGAGGCCAAGTGGATTATTAGGTTAAGAGGTGATTTTGGACATGGCCTCAATGATATAGTTCCCATTAAACTCATGTTAAAAGCTAGATCGCTGCCTAGATAATATAGAAAGCCTAAAAATTCTATAGTTGCTGCTTATAAAAGTATTTCAAATTTTAGGATAAATTTTTGGTAGTTTTTTTATATATATATATTTATATATATGTTTTGTTTTTAGGATGTGGATGTTTGTCTTTAGGATGTTGAAGCTTTTAAAAAGTTCATATTTATGGTATCTTTAAGTCTGAATGTCATGTGATTGGTTTCACGTAATCATGACCAGTGTTTAATGAGATGTATTTGATTGTCTGATCACATCTGATGAAGTACTTATACTGTGAAAGCGCTTACGTGCGTTGTTCTACAATAAATGAAAGATACACTGGATTTCTTGGCCATTCCTGAGTCCACTTGTATTTTTGAAACATTACTGAAAATGTTGGCTTTTAAACTGCATTTATATCTTTTTTAACTAGTGCTTACCCCATGAAGCAGAGTTATATTAACACTACCCTTGCACAGTGTTAATGCACTCTGTCCTTTTATTTGGTGAGTGATGCTTCCTACATTCTGGAACAACATTTAGGTCATTGTTCCTCTATGAGCCTTCTACCCCCACCATGTTGAGCTGTGCTAGCCAAAAATATATTCTCCTTCCCTCAGAGTAGAACCACTTCAGTGCTTAGACTTAAGATAAAAAGATTCCAGTATCTTGGGTCTATCAATAGTTCTCTGCCTTGCCTGTCTCACCTCAACATTCCCAAGATCCACCATAAAGCTGCCACTTTTTTGTCCTAAACCACAGATTGCCCATAGAAGAAATGCTTTTAGCACCTCCCCTCCCTGATGAAATGAGATTCTCATTTCCTAGGCTCTTATCTCATCTTTGTTCTGTCCAGTTGATCACATAGGAGTATGCCACTATGTTAATTAACACTGCACCCTTTTCATACTATACCTCAGAAATCACCTCCGCTTAGTGTCCTATCAACTGCACTAAGGAAGGTTGTCCCTGTCTCACCAAATACCTTATATATGCAAAATAACTATAGTCTCTGGCAAACTGAGCCCCTCTACCAGTCGTTAATACCTTGCTCCCCACATCCACAATGGGCTAATGCCATCCAAATTACTTTCCCTGAAAGACAAAACATATAATAAAGTGCATGCAAGTAGCTTAAGCCAGCAGAAGCAACTGAATACAAATAAAAGTTACTTATTTATTTCTTTATCTACCCATCTGTCATGTCTCGATCGCTTTGCATTTGTTTACTAGGAATGTCCATGTGGGCCCAGTCCCATTTCAGCAAAGAGCCAGGGAGAAACGCTCAAAGAATAATGAGGTACAAGAAGAAATACAAATTGCTTACTGATAAACACTTAAGTATGTGTCTACATAGGATACGTAAAACAGAGCAATTTGTACGTGTGTACAAGAAGAACAGGTAAAGAAAAAGGAACATATATGTAAAGGAAATTATTAAGCATAGAATCAGACAGTAGCCATACTGATCTAACAGAGAAATGCAGAACTATGTGATGAAAAGCACTTTGAATTTCAGCACTGTGGTTTCACATAAGTGACTTCTGTTTGGTAACATTATTGATACATCCAGTAAAAGTTAAAATGCTCTTATGTTAAATCCATGTAAAATATTAGAGAAAAGTCTGGATGTGATGAGGTCTGTAGGGTCTATATCATATATTAGAAATTCCAAAATGTCAAACACCATATGCTCGAATTTGGAATTTCAAATATTGAAAACATTGAACGCTCAGAATAGCGAATTTATTCCCAGGGAAAAAATTTGCTGTTCCGAGAAACATACACACAACACAAGCACACCAATATAAATAAACCACACACATACAGTTAACAAAACCCAACCCCACACTAAACCCCACATACATTACTAACTATCCACTTACCTTAACCCGCACCCTAACCCTAAGGTCCGTAACTATCGCACACATACCCTACAAAACTATACACAAACAAAGCAATTAATATACACACATACAGTTAACAAAACCCAACCCTACACTACACCATGCATACATTACTAACTATCCACTTACCTTAACCTGCACCCTAACCCTAAGGTCTGTAACTCTCATACCACAGTGTAGGAAATAGCGAAGCCACGGAACAGCCCACCGAAATCTTGCCCTGGGAAAGATTTCGATGTTCCGGGGCTTCGCTATTTTCATCATTCGATGTTGTGGGTTCGATGTTTTAACGTTCGGCGTTTTATTTCTTCAAAGTTTTGATATAGACCCGGTCTGTATAAGGTGGGTAGCCTGGGAATGCAGTAACAACATGTGTACATTTTGTATGTAGGTATGTTTGAATACAAGTTTTAAGTTTGGGAAGGCTGAAGCTTCATTGATGTTGAATGGAAATAAATGCCACATTTTTACTCTATGCTGAGGATGGGAGTTGTTGTCTTGACTTGAGAATGTTTGTGAGAATACTAAGCTTCAACTTTTGGAAACATAGTTGTATTTGGGGTATATTTCACTGCAGTATTTTTCTTAGTAGCTGGATATTTTTCAGGTTTATAGAGGACACTGTAAGCCATTTTAAGGTGGCAAACTCATGGTTGTTAGATAGTTCTAACGAGTATAATTTTGTAAGAAATACACAGTGGAAAGTTTTATGAGGACAGCTTATTGCAAATTTGGTCATTTTATTATCACTTTGTTCTGATTTGGTGACTTGAAAGGAATAAGAAGTAAACATTCGTAAACATTTCAAAATCAGCACTCCTAAGGGAGG